>NC_069503.1:204909018-205025689 GCF_027579735.1 Bombina bombina | reverse complement strand
ATCCTCGGGCGGAGGCAGTGGATGCATTATCTCTTCCTTACAAGTGTCATCCTGCCTATATCTTTCCGCCTCTAGTTCTTCTTCCAAGGGTATTCTCCAATATTCTAAAGGAATGCTCATTTGTCCTGCTGGTAGCTCCAGCATGGCCTCACAGGTTTTGGTATGCGGATCTTGTCCGGATGGCCTCTTGCCAGCTGTGGACTCTTTCGTTAAGACCAGTCTTTCTGTCTCAAGGTTCTTTTTTTCCATCAGGATCTCAAAACCTTAATTTTAAGGTATGGAGTTTGAACGCTTGATTCTTGGTCAAAGAGGTTTCTCTGACTCTGTGATTGATACTATGTGACAGGCTCGTAAATCTGTATCTAGAGAGATATATTATAGAGTCTGGAAGACTTATTTTTCTTCAGGATGGTTTAGATAAAGGTTTGTCCACAAGTTCCTTGAAAGACAAATCTCTGCTCTTTCTGTTCTTTTTCACAGAAGGATTGCTAATCTTCCTGATATTCTTTGTTTTGTACAACCTTTGGTTCGTATAAAACCTGTCATTAAGTCAATTTCTCCTCCTTGGAGTTTGAATTTGGTTCTGGGGGCTCTTCAAGCTCCTCCGTTTGAACCTATGCATTCATTGGACATTAAATTACTTTCTTGGAAAGTTTTGTTCCTTTTGGCAATCTCTTCTGCCAGAAGAGTTTATGAATTATCTGCTCTTTCTTGTGAGTCTCCTTTTCTGATTTTTCATCAGGATAAGGCGGTGTTGCGAACTTCTTTTGAATTTTTACCTAAAGTTGTGAATTCCAACAACATTAGTAGAGAAATTGTGGTTCCTTCATTATGTCCTAATCCTAAGAATTCTAAGGAGAAATCGTTGCATTCTTTGGATGTTGTTAGAGCTTTGAAATATTATGTTGAAGCTACTAAGTCTTTCCGAAAGACTTCTAGTTTATTTGTTATCTTTTCCGGTTCTAGAAAAGGCCAGAAAGCTTCTGCCATTTCTTTGGCATCTTGGTTGAAATCTTTAATTCATCTTGCCTATGTTGAGTCGGGTAAAACTCCGCCTCAGAGGATTACTGCTCATTCTACTAGGTCAGTTTCTACTTCCTGGGCATTTAGGAATGAAGCGTCGATTGATCAGATTTGCAAAGCAGCAACTTGGTCCTCTTTGCATACTTTTACTAAATTCTACCATTTTGATGTATTTTCTTCTTCTGAAGCAGTTTTTGGTAGAAAAGTACTTCAGGCAGCGGTTTCAGTTTGAATCTTCTGCTTATGTTTTTCATTAAACTTTATTTTGGGTGTGGATTATTTTCAGCAGGAATTGGCTGTCTTTATTTTATCCCTCCCTCTCTAGTGACTCTTGTGTGGAAAGATCCACATCTTGGGTAATCATTATCCCATACGTCACTAGCTCATGGACTCTTGCTAATTACATGAAAGAAAACATAATTTCTTTCATGTAATTAACAAGAGTCCATGAGCTAGTGACGTATGGGATATACATTCCTACCAGGAGGGGCAAAGTTTCCCAAACCTTAAAATGCCTATAAATACACCCCTCACCACACCCACAAATCAGTTTTACAAACTTTGCCTCCAAGGGAGGTGGTGAAGTAAGTTTGTGCTAGATTCTACGTTGATATGCGCTCCGCAGCAAGTTGGAGCCCGGTTTTCCTCTCAGCGTGCAGTGAATGTCAGAGGGATGTGAGGAGAGTATTGCCTATTGAATGCAGTGATCTCCTTCTACGGGGTCTATTTCATAAGGTTCTCTGTTATCGGTCGTAGAGATTCATCTCTTACCTCCCTTTTCAGATCGACGATATACTCTTATATTTACCATTTCCTCTACTGATTCTCGTTTCAGTACTGGTTTGGCTTTCTACAAACATGTAGATGAGTGTCCTGGGGTAAGTAAGTCTTATTTTCTGTGACACTCTAAGCTATGGTTGGGCACTTTATTTATAAAGTTCTAAATATATGTATTCAAACATTTATTTGCCTTGACTCAGAATGTTCAACTTTCCTTATTTCCAGACAGTCAGTTTCATATTTGGGATTATGCTTTAATTATCATATTTTTCTTACCTCAAAAATTTGACTTTTTCCCTGTGGGCTGTTAGGCTCGCGGGGGCTGAAAATGCTTCATTTTATTGCGTCATTCTTGGCGCGGACTTTTTTGGCGCAAAAATTCATTTCGTTTCCGGCGTCATACGTGTCGCCGGAAGTTGCGTCATTTTTTTGACGTTATTTTGCGCCAAAAATGTCGGCGTTCCGGATGTGGCGTCATTTTTTGCGCCAAAAGCATTTAGGCGCCAAATAATGTGGGCGTCTTATTTGGCGCCAAAAAATATGGGCGTCGTTTTTGTCTCCACATTATTTCTGTCTCATTTTTCATTTGCTTCTGGTTGCTAGAAGCTTGATGTTTGGCATTTTTTTCCCATTCCTGAAACTGTCTTATAAGGAATTTGATCTATTTTGCTTTATATGTTGTTTTTTCTCTTACATATTGCAAGATGTCTCACGTTGCATCTGAGCCAGAAGATACTACAGGAAAACCTCTGCCTGCTGGATCTACCAAAGCTAAGTGTATCTGCTGTAAACTTTTGGTAGCTATTCCTCCAGCTGTTGTTTGTATTAAATGTCATGACAAACTTGTTAATGCAGATAAAATTTCCTTTAGTGATGTACCATTGCCTGTTGCAGTTCCCTCAACATCTAAGGTGCAGAATGTTCCTGATAACATAAGAGATTTTGTTTCTGAATCCATAAAGAAGGCTTTGTCTGTTATTTCTCCTTCTAGTAAACGTAAAAAGTCTTTTAAATCTTCTCTCTCTACAGATGAATTTTTAAATGAACACCATCATTCTGATTCTTTGGACTCTTCTGGTTCAGAGGATTCTGTCTCAGAGATTGATGCTGATAAATCTTCATATTTATTTAAGATGGAATTTATTCGCTCTTTACTTAAAGAAGTACTAATTGCTTTAGAAATAGAGGATTCTAGTCCTCTTGATACTAATTCTATACGTTTGGATAAGGTTTTTAAAGCTCCTGCGGTTATTCCAGAAGTCTTTCCTGTTCCTAATGCTATTTCTGCAGTAATTGCTAAGGAATGGGATAGATTGGGTAATTCATTTACTCCTTCTAAACGTTTTAAGCAATTATATCCTGTTCCGCCTGACAGATTAGAATTTTGGGACAAAATCCCTAAAGTTGATGGGGCTATTTCTACCCTTGCTAAACGTACTACCATTCCTACATCAGATGGTACCTCGTTTAAGGATCCTTTAGATAGAAAAATTGAATCTTTTCTAAGAAAAGCTTATCTATGTTCAGGTAATCTTCTTAGACCTGCTATATCATTGGCTGATGTTGCTGCAGCTTCAACTTTTTGGTTGGAAACTCTAGCGCAACAAGTAACAAATCGTGATTCTCATGATATTATTATTCTTCTCCAGCATGCTAATAATTTCATCTGTGATGCCATTTTTGATATTATTAGAGTTGATGTTAGATTTATGTCTCTGGCTATCTTAGCCAGAAGAGCTTTATGGCTTAAGACTTGGAATGCTGATATGGCTTCTAAATCAACTCTACTTTCCATTTCTTTCCAGGGAAACAAATTATTTGGTTCTCAGTTGGATTCTATTATTTCAACTGTTACTGGTGGGAAAGGAACTTTTTTACCACAGGATAAAAAGTCTAAAGGTAAAAACAGGGCTAACAATCGTTTTCGTTCCTTTCGTTTCAACAAAGAACAAAAGCCTGATCCTTCGTCCTCAGGAGCAGTTTCAGTTTGGAAACCATCTCCAGTCTGGAATAAATCCAAGCCTGCTAGAAAGGCAAAGCCTGCTTCTAAGTTCACATGAAGGTACGGCCCTCATTCCAGTTCAGCTGGTAGGGGGCAGGTTACGTTTTTTCAAAGAAATTTGGATCAGTTCTGTTCACAATCTTTGGATTCAGAACATTGTTTCAGAAGGGTACAGGATTGGTTTCAAGATGAGACCTCCTGCAAAGAGATTTTTTCTTTCCCATGTCCCAGTAAATCCAGTGAAAGCTCAAGCATTTCTGAATTGTGTTTCAGATCTAGAGTTGGCTGGAGTAATTATGCCAGTTCCAGTTCCGGAACAGGGGATGGGGTTTTATTCAAATCTCTTCATTGTACCAAAGAAGGAGAATTCCTTCAGACCAGTTCTGGATCTAAAATTATTGAATCGTTATGTAAGGATACCAACGTTCAAGATGGTAACTGTAAGGACTATATTGCCTTTTGTTCAGCAAGGGAATTATATGTCCACAATAGATTTACAGGATGCATATCTGCATATTCCGATTCATCCAGATCATTATCAGTTCCTGAGATTCTCTTTTCTAGACAAGCATTACCAATTTGTGGCTCTACCGTTTGGCCTTGCTACAGCTCCAAGAATTTTCACAAAGATTCTCGGTGCCCTTCTGTCTGTAATCGGAGAACAGGGTATTGTGGTATTTCCTTATTTGGACGATATCTTGGTACTTGCTCCGTCTTTACATTTAGCAGAGTCTCATACGAATCGACTTGTGTTGTTTCTTCAAGATCATGGTTGGAGGATCAATTTACCAAAAAGTTCTTTGATTCCTCAAACAAGGGTAACCTTTCTGGGTTTCCAGATAGATTCAGTGTCCATGACTTTGTCTTTAACAGACAAGAGATGTCTAAAATTGATTACAGCCTGTCGAAACCTTCAGTCTCAATCATTCCCTTCGGTAGCCTTATGCATGGAAATTCTAGGTCTTATGACTGCTGCATCGGACGCGATCCCCTTTGCTCGTTTTCACATGCGACCTCTTCAGCTCTGTATGCTGAACCAATGGTGCAGGGATTACACGAAGATATATCAATTAATATCTTTAAAACCGATTGTTCGGCACTCTCTAACGTGGTGGACAGATCACCATCGTTTAATTCAGGGGGCTTCTTTTGTTCTTCCGACCTAGACTGTAATTTCAACAGATGCAAGTCTCACAGGTTGGGGAGCTGTGTGGGGATCTCTGACGGCACAAGGAGTTTGGGATTCTCAGGAGGTGAGATTACCGATCAATATCTTGGAACTCCGTGCAGTTTTCAGAGCTCTTCAGTTTTGGCCTCTTCTGAAGAGAGAATCGTTCATTTGTTTTCAGACAGACAATGTCACAACTGTGGCATACATCAATCATCAAGGAGGGACTCACAGTCCTCTGGCTATGAAAGAAGTATCTCGAATTTTGGTTTGGGCGGAATCCAGCTCCTGTCTAATCTCTGCGGTTCATATCCCAGGTGTAGACAATTGGGAAGCGGATTATCTCAGTCGCCAAACGTTGCATCCGGGCGAATGGTCTCTTCACCCAGAGGTATTTCTTCAGATTGTTCAAATGTGGGGGCTCCCAGAGATAGATCTGATGGCCTCTCATCTAAACAAGAAACTTCCCAGGTATCTGTCCAGATCCCGGGATCCTCAGGCGGAGGCAGTGGATGCATTATCACTTCCTTGGAAGTATCATCCTGCCTATATCTTTCCGCCTCTAGTTCTTCTTCCAAGAGTAATCTCCAAGATTCTGAGGGAATGCTCGTTTGTTCTGCTAATAGCTCCGGCATGGCCTCACAGGTTTTGGTATGCGGATCTTGTCCGGATGGCATCTTGCCAACCATGGACTCTTCCGTTAAGACCAGACCTTCTGTCTCAAGGTCCTTTTTTCCATCCGGATCTGAAATCCTTAAATTTAAAGGTATGGAGATTGAACGCTTGATTCTTGGTCATAGAGGTTTCTCTGACTCCGTGATTAATACTATGTTACAGGCTCGTAAATCTGTATCTCGAGAGATATATTATAGAGTCTGGAAGACTTATATTTCTTGGTGTCTTTCTCATCATTTTTCTTGGCATTCTTTTAGAATACCGAGAATTTTACAGTTTCTTCAGGATGGTTTAGATAAGGGTTTGTCCGCGAGTTCTTTGAAAGGACAAATCTCCGCTCTTTCTGTTCTTTTTCACAGAAAGATTGCTATTCTTCCTGATATTCATTGTTTTGTACAAGCTTTGGTTCGTATAAAACCTGTCATTAAGTCAATTTCTCCTCCATGGAGTTTGAATTTGGTTTTGGGAGCTCTTCAAGCTCCTCCGTTTGAACCTATGCATTCATTGGACATTAAATTACTTTCTTGGAAAGTTTTGTTCCTTTTGGCCATCTCTTCTGCTAGAAGAGTTTCTGAATTATCTGCTCTTTCGTGTGAGTCTCCTTTTCTGATTTTTCATCAGGATAAGGCGGTGTTGCGAACTTCTTTTGAATTTTTACCTAAAGTTGTGAATTCCAACAACATTAGTAGAGAAATTGTGGTTCCTTCATTATGTCCTAATCCTAAGAATTCTAAGGAGAAATCATTGCATTCTTTGGATGTTGTTAGAGCTTTGAAATATTATGTTGAAGCTACGAAATCTTTCCGTAAGACTTCTAGTCTATTTGTTATCTTTTCCGGTTCTAGGAAAGGCCAGAAAGCTTCTGCCATTTCTTTGGCATCTTGGTTGAAATCTTTAATTCATCTTGCCTATGTTGAGTCGGGTAAAATTCCGCCTCAAAGAATTACAGCTCATTCTACTAGGTCAGTTTCTACTTCCTGGGCGTTTAGGAATGAAGCTTCGGTTGACCAGATCTGCAAAGCAGCAACTTGGTCCTCTTTGCATACTTTTACTAAATTCTACCATTTTGATGTATTTTCTTCTTCTGAAGCAGTTTTTGGTAGAAAAGTTCTTCAGGCAGCGGTTTCAGTTTGAATCTTCTGCTTATGTTTTTTGTTAAACTTTATTTTGGGTGTGGATTATTTTCAGCAGGAATTGGCTGTCTTTATTTTATCCCTCCCTCTCTAGTGACTCTTGTGTGGAAAGATCCACATCTTGGGTAGTCATTATCCCATACGTCACTAGCTCATGGACTCTTGTTAATTACATGAAAGAAAACATAATTTATGTAAGAACTTACCTGATAAATTCATTTCTTTCATATTAACAAGAGTCCATGAGGCCCACCCTTTTTTGTGGTGGTTATGATTTTTTTGTATAAAGCACAATTATTCCAATTCCTTATTTTATATGCTTCGCACTTTTTTTCTTATCACCCCACTTCTTGGCTATTCGTTAAACTGATTTGTGGGTGTGGTGAGGGGTGTATTTATAGGCATTTTAAGGTTTGGGAAACTTTGCCCCTCCTGGTAGGAATGTATATCCCATACGTCACTAGCTCATGGACTCTTGTTAATATGAAAGAAATGAATTTATCAGGTAAGTTCTTACATAAATTATGTTTTATGTAAGAACTTACCTGATAAATTCATTTCTTTCATATTAGCAAGAGTTCATGAGGCCCGCCCTTTTTTGTGGTGGTTATGATTTTTGTATAAAGCACAATTATTCCAATTCCTTATTTTTTATGCTTTCGCACTTTCTTATCACCCCACTTCTTGGCTATTCGTTAAACTGAATTGTGGTTGTGGTGAGGGGTGTATTTATAGGCATTTTAAGGTTTGGGAAACTTTGCCCCTCCTGGTAGGAATGTATATCCCATACGTCTCTAGCTCATGGACTCTTGCTAATATGAAAGAAATGAATTTATCAGTTAAGTTCTTACATAAATTATGTTTTTTTGGCGCAAGAATTAAGTTTGTTGACGTAATTTCGTCATTTCCGGTGTCTTAGTTGGCGCTGAATTTTTTTCACAAAGTTGCGTCATCTATGACGCTCGTGTTTGTTGCAGACGTTCTTGGCGCCAAAAAATATTTTGTCAGTTGGGCGTCATACTTGGCGCCAAACTTTTTGACATTATTTAAGACTTAATTTCTTTTTGCTTCTGGTTTCCAGAGGCTTATTTTGTTTTGCATTTCTTTCCCATTCCTGAACCTGTCATATAAGGAAATTGATAATTTTGCTTTATATGTTATTTTTTTCTCTTACATATTGCAAGATGTCTCAAACTGACCCTGTTTCAGAATCTACTACTGGAATCCTGCTGCATGATGCTGGTTCTACCAAAACTAAGTGCATTTGTTGTAAACTTGTGGTACCTGTTCCTCTGGCTGTAATTTGTGATAGTTGTCATGACAAACTTTTACATGCAGACAATATTTCCATTAGTAGTAGTCCATTACCTGTTGCTGGTCCTTCAACATCTAATGCTCAGGATATTCCTGATAATGTGAGAGAATTTGTTTCTAATTCCATTCAGAAGGCTTTGTCTGTCATACCGCCTTCTAATAAACGTAAAAGGTCTTTTAAAACTTCTTATAAGATTGATGAATTTTTAAATGACCGACAACATTCTGATTTATCTATCTCGGATGAGGATCTATCTGGTTCAGAAGATTCTGCCTCAGATATTGACACTGACAAATCTTCATATTTGTTTAAAATGGAGTATATTCGTTCCTTATTAAAGGAGGTGTTGATTGCATTAGATATGGAGGAGACTAGTCCTCTTGATATTAAAACTAATAAACGTTTAAATTTGTTTTTTAAACCTCATGTAGTTATTCCTGAGGTTTTTCCAGTTCCTGATGCTATTTCAGATGTGATTTCTAGGGAATGGAATAGACTGGGTACTTATTTTACTCCTTCAAGGTTTAAGAAATTGTATCCTTTGCCGTCTGATAGATTGGAGTTTTGGGAAAAGATCCCCAAAGTTGATGGGGCTATCTCTACTCTTGCTAAACGTACTACTATTCCTACGGAAGATAGTACTTCCTTTAAAGATCCTTTAGATAGGAAGCTTGAATCTTATCTAAGGAAAGCTTATTTATGTTCAGGTCATCTTCTTAGGCCTACTATTTCTTTAGCTGATGTTGCAGCTGCTTCAACTTTTTGGTTGGAAACCTTAGCGCAACAAGTACCAGATCATAATGTGTATAGCATTGTTAAGATAATTCAACATGCTAATAATTTCATTTGTGATGCCATTTTTTGATATCATTAGAATTGATGTTAGATATGTCTTTAGCTATTTTAGCTAGAAGAGCTTTATGGCTTAAATCTTGAAATGCTGATATGACTTCTAAATCAACGTTGCTATCTCTCTCTTTCCAAGGTAATAAATTATTTGGTTCTCAGTTGGATTCTATAATTTCAACTGTCATTGGGGGGAAGGGAGCTTTTTTGCCTCAGGATAAAAAATCTAAGGGTAAATTTAAGGCTGCTAACCGTTTTCGTTCCTTTCGACAAAATAAGGAACAGAAACCTGATCCTTCCCCTAAGGGAACAGTTTCCAATTGGAAACCTTCAGTCTGGAATAAATCCAAGTCATTTAAAAGATCAAAATCAGCCCCCAAGTCCGCATGAAGGTGTGGCCCTCATTCCAGCCCAGCTGGTAGGGGGCAGACTAAGATTTTTCATGGATGTTTGGATCAATTCAGTCCAAAATCATTGGATTCAGAACATTGTCTCTCAGGGGTACAGAATAGGTTTCAAAGTAAGAACGCCTGTGAGAAGTTTCTTTCTCTTGTTAAGTGTGTTCAGTCCACGGGTCATCCATTACTTATGGGATATATTCTCCTTCCCAACAGGAAGTTGCAAGAGGATCACCCAAGCAGAGCTGCTATATAGCTCCTCCCCTCACATGTCATATCCAGTCATTCTCTTGCAACCCTCAACAAAGGAGGTCGCGAGAGGAGCTGGAGTTTTTACTTAACTATTCTTCAATCAAAAGTTTGTTATTTTAAATGGCACCGGAGTGTGCTGTTTTTCTATCTCAGGCAGTATTTGGAAGAAGAAACTGCCTGCGTTTTTTATCTATGATCTTAGCAAGCGTAACTAAGATCCACTGGCTGTTCTCGACATTCTGAGGAGTGGGGTAACTTCAGAAACTGGGAATAGCATGCGGGGTCCTCCGCAAATGAGGTATGTGCAGTACTTTATTTTCTGGGAATGGAATTGACTAAGAAAATACTGCTGTTACCGTATGATGTAAGTACAGCCTTAAATGCAATAGTAGCAACTGGTATCAGGCTGATAAATGTATGCGCAGTCAAGTTATATTCTAGGGACTAGAATTTGACTGAGAAAATACTGTTAACACTGAAATAATACCTAAGCCTTCTCTGCAGTGGTAGCGACTGGTAGCAGGCTTAGTGATAGCTTTGCATGACATTGAAAAATGTTGTTTTTTAATAAAACGTTTACTGGAATGTTATTCGTTTTTTGTGAGGTACTTTGGTGATAAATCGCTTTGGGCATGTTTTTTTTCCACATGGCTAACATATTTTTCTGCATGGAAACAGTTATATCAGGGCTCCCACTGTTGTGATTGGAGTGGGAGGGCCCTTGTTTTAGCGCCTTGTTGCGCAGTTAAAATTATTGCACAGTCTTTCTGCTTCTTCCTCCTTGATCCAGGACGTCTCTAGAGAGCTCAGGGGTCTGCAAATTTAATTTGTGAGGGAGGTAATCAGTCACAGCAGATCTGTGACAGTGTGCTTACTGTGATTAAAAGCGTTAAATCTTAATTGATTTCTGTTTTATCCGTTTTGGGTATCGAGGGGTTAATCATCCTTTTGCTAATGGGTGCAATCCTCTGCTAATAGTACACTTCTTGTTAAGAATTGTTTAATTATATCTGTATTTTTGAAGCGCTGCAGCGTTTTTTATATTGCTTGTAAAACTTATTGAAAGTGATTTCCAAGCTTGTTAGTTTCATTGCTAAGTCTGTTTTAAACATGTCTGATTCAGAGGAAGCTGTTTGTTCATCATGTTCAAAAGCCAATGTGGAGCCCAATAGAACGATGTGTACCAATTGTATTGATATTGCTTTGAATAAAAGTCAATCTGTACCGATAAAGAAGCTATCACCAGACAACGAGGGGGAAGTTATGCCGCCTAACTTTCCTCACGTGTCAGTACCTGCGTCTCCCGCTCGGGAGATGCGTAGGATTGAGACACCTAGTACATCTAGGCCCTTACAAATCACTTTACATGATATGGCTAATGTTATGAAAGAAGTATTATATAATATGCCCGAATTAAGGGGCAAACGCGATAGCTCTGGGTTAAGGACAGAGCGCGCTGATGACACGAGAGCCATGTCTGATACTGCGTCACAACTTGCAGAACATGAGGACGGTGAGCTTCATTCTGTCGGTGACGGTTCTGATTCGGGGAGACCGGATTCAGAAATTTCAAATTTTAAATTTAAGCTTGAGAACCTCCGTGTGTTACTAGGGGAGGTATTAGCGGCTCTGAATGATTGCGACACGGTGGCAATTCCAGAGAAATTGTGTAGGTTGGATAGATACTATGCGGTACCGGTGTGTACTGACGTTTTTCCTATACCAAAAAGACTTACAGAAATTATCAGTAAGGAGTGGGATAGACCCGGTGTGCCTTTTTCCCCTCCCCCGATATTTAGAAAAATGTTCCCTATAGACGCCACCACACAAGACTTATGGCAGACGGTCCCTAAGGTGGAGGGAGCAGTTTCTACGTTAGCCAAGCGTACCACTATCCCGGTGGAGGATAGCTGTGCTTTCTCAGATCCAATGGATAAAAAATTAGAGCGTTATCTTAAGAAAATGTTTGTTCAACAGGGTTTTATATTGCAGCCTCTTGCATGCATTGCGCCTGTCACGGCTGCAGCGGCATTCTGGTTTGAGTCTCTGGAAGAGGCGATTCACACAGAGCCGTTGGATGAGGCCTTGAGCAAAGTTAGAACCCTTAAGCAAGCTAATGCGTTTGTTTCAGATGCCGTAGTACATCTAACCAAACTTACGGCTAAAAATTCGCCATACAGGCGCGCAGAGCTTAAAGGCAGGAGCAGCATCGACTTCCTTCGCTCCAAAACAGGAAGGATCTACTGCTCGTTACAGACAAGGTTGGAAAGGCAACCAGTCATGGAACAAGGGCAAGCAGGCCAGAAAGCCTACTCCCGCCCCTAAGACAGCATGAAGTCAGGGCCCCCTATCCAGAGACGGATTTAGTGGGGGGCAGACTCTCTCTCTTTGCCCAGGCTTGGGCAAGAGATGTGCAGGATCCCTGGACGTTAAAGATTATATCTCAGGGATACCTTCTGGATTTCAAATCCTCTCCTCCACAAAGGAGGTTCCATCTTTCGAGGTTATCGACAAACCTAGTAAAGAGAGAGGCATTTCTACAATGTGTACAAGACCTCTTAATCATGAGGGTGATCCACTCAGTTCCGCGATCGGAACAGGGACAAGTATTTTACTCAAATCTATTTGTGGTTCCCAAAAAAGAGGGAACCTTCAGACCAATCTTGGACTTAAAGACCTTAAACAAATTCCTAAGGGTACCATCGTTCAAGATGGAAACCATTCGAACCATCCTACCCATGATCCAAGAGGGTCAATATATGACCACGGTGGACTTAAAGGATGCTTACCTTCATATACCGATTCACAAAGATCATTATCGGTACCTGAGGTTTGCCTTTCTAGACAGGCATTACCAGTTTGTGGCTCTTCCCTTCGGGTTAGCCACGGCCCCGAGAATTTTTACGAAGGTTCTGGGCTCACTTCTGGCGGTACTAAAACCACGAGGCTTAGCGGTGGCTCCGTACCTAGACGACATTCTGATACAAGCGTCAAGTTTTCAGAATGAAAAGTCTCATACAGAGATAGTTCTAGCATTTCTGAGGTCGCATGGGTGGAAAGTGAACGTGGAAAAGAGTTCTCTGTTACCACTCACACGGGTTCCTTTTCTAGGGACTCTTATAGATTCTGTAGAGATGAAGATTTACCTGACGGAGTCCAGGTTATCAAAGATTCTCAATGCTTGCCGTGTCCTTCATTCCATTCCAAGCCCATCGGTAGCTCAGTGCATGGAGGTAATCGGCTTAATGGTAGCGGCAATGGACATAGTGCCATTTGCGCGCCTGCATCTCAGACCGCTGCAACTATGCATGCTCAGTCAATGGAACGGGGATTACTCAGATCTGTCCCCTTTGCTAAATCTGGACCAGGAGACCAGAGATTCGCTTCTCTGGTGGTTGTCACCGGTTCATCTGTCCAAAGGAATGACCTTTCGCAGGCCAGATTGGACGATTGTAACAACGGATGCCAGCCTTCTAGGCTGTGGAGCATCCTGGAATTCCCTGAAGGCTCAGGGATCGTGGACTCAGGAGGAGAAACTCCTCCCAATAAACATTCTAGAATTAAGAGCAATATACAATGCTCTTCTGGCTTGGCCTCAGTTAGCAAAGCTGAGGTTCATCAGATTTCAGTCGGACAATATCACGACTGTGGCTTACATCAATCATCAAGGGGGAACCAGGAGTTCCCTAGCGATGTTGGAAGTCTCGAAGATAATTCGCTGGGCAGAGTCTCACTCTTGCCACCTGTCAGCGATTCACATCCCAGGCGTAGAGAACTGGGAGGCGGATTTCCTAAGTCGCCAGACTTTTCATCCGGGAGAGTGGGAACTTCACCCGGAGGTATTTGCTCAACTGATTTGTCGTTGGGGCAAACCAGATCTGGATCTCATGGCATCTCGCCAGAACGCGAAGCTTCCTTGTTACGGATCCAGGTCCAGGGACCCGGGAGCGGTGCTGGTAGATGCATTTGCAGCCCCTTGGGTTTTCAACATAGCTTATGTGTTTCCACCATTTCCGTTGCTACCTCGGCTGATTGCCAGGATCAAACAGGAGAGGGCATCAGTAATTCTGATAGCGCCTGCGTGGCCACGCAGGACCTGGTATGCAGACCTAGTGGACATGTCGTCCTGTCCACCATGGTCTCTTCCCCTGAGGCAGGACCTTCTAATTCAGGGTCCTTTCAACCATCCAAACCTAATTTCTCTGAGGCTGACTGCCTGGAAATTGAACGCTTGATTCTATCAAAGCGTGGGTTTTCGGATTCGGTTATTGATACATTAATACAGGCTCGGAAACCTGTGACAAGAAAAATTTACCATAAGATATGGCGTAAATATTTATATTGGTGCGAATCCAAGAGTTACTCATGGAGTAAGGTTAGGATTCCTAGGATATTAGCTTTTCTACAAGAGGGTTTAGAAAAGGGTTTATCCGCTAGTTCGCTAAAGGGACAGATTTCAGCTCTGTCTATTCTTTTACACAAACGTCTGGCAGAGAATCCAGACGTCCAGGCCTTTTGTCAGGCTTTGGCTAGAATTAAGCCTGTGTTTAAAGCTGTTGCTCCTCCGTGGAGCTTAAACTTGGTTCTTAAAGTTCTTCAGGGTGTTCCGTTTGAACCCCTTCATTCCATTGATATTAAGCTTTTATCTTGGAAAGTTTTGTTTTTGATGGCTATTTCCTCGGCTCGAAGAGTCTCTGAGTTATCTGCCTTACATTGTGATTCTCCTTATCTGATCTTTCATTCAGATAAGGTAGTTCTGCGTACTAAACCTGGGTTTTTACCTAAGGTTGTTTCTAACAGGAATATCAATCAAGAGATTGTTGTTCCATCATTATGTCCTAATCCTTCTTCAAAGAAGGAACGTCTTTTGCATAATCTAGACGTGGTCCGTGCTCTGAAGTTCTACTTACAGGCAACTAAAGATTTTAGACAAACTTCTTCTCTGTTTGTCGTTTACTCTGGACAGAGGAGAGGTCAAAAGGCTTCGGCTACCTCTCTCTCTTTTTGGCTTCGTAGCATATAATACGTTTAGCCTATGAGACTGCTGGACAGCAGCCTCCTGAAAGAATTACAGCTCATTCCACTAGAGCTGTGGCTTCCACCTGGGCCTTTAAGAATGAGGCCTCTGTTGAACAGATTTGCAAGGCTGCAACTTGGTCTTCACTTCATGCTTTTTCCAAATTTTACAAATTTGACACTTTCGCTTCTTCGGAGGCTGGTTTTGGGAGAAAGGTTCTACAGGCAGTGGTTCCTTCTGTTTAATGTTCCTGCCTTGTCCCTCCCATCATCCGTGTACTTAGCTTTGGTATTGGTATCCCATAAGTAATGGATGACCCGTGGACTGAACACACTTAACAAGAGAAAACATAATTTATGCTTACCTGATAAATTTATTTCTCTTGTAGTGTGTTCAGTCCACGGCCCGCCCTGTCTTTTTCAGGCAGGTTCTAAATTTTAAAATTATAACTCCAGTCACCACTGCACCTTATAGTTTCTCCTTTCTCGTCTTGTTTTGGTCGAATGACTGGATATGACGTGAGGGGAGGAGCTATATAGCAGCTCTGCTTGGGTGATCCTCTTGCAACTTCTTGTTGGGAAGGAGAATATATCCCATAAGTAATGGATGACCCGTGGACTGAACACACTACAAGAGAAATAAATTTATCAGGTAAGCATAAATTATGTTTTCTCTCACGCATTCCAGTGAACCCAGAAAAAGCTCAGGCTTTCCTGAAGTATGTTTCAGACCTGGAGTTGTTTGGGGTAATTGTGCCAGTTCCTTTTCAGGAACGGGGTCTGGGGTTTTATTCAAATCTGTTCATTGTCCCAAAGAAGGAGAATTCTTTCAGACCAGTTCTGGATCTAAAAATTTTCAATCGTTATGTAAGAATACCAACATTCAAAATGGTAACTATAAGGACTATTCTGCCTTTTGTTCAGCAAGGGCATTATATGTCCACAATAGACTTACAGGATGCATAACTTCATATTCCGATTCATCCAGATCACTATCAGTTCCTGAGATTCTCTTTTCTAGACGAGCATTACCAATTTGTTGCTCTTCCTTTTGGCCTAGCAACAGCTCCAAGAGTCTTTTAAAAGGTTCTCGGTGCCCTACTCTCTGTAATCAGAGAGCGGGGTATTGCGGTGTTTCCTTATTTGGACGATATCTTGGTACTTGCTCAGTCTTTACATTCTGTAGAATCTCACACGAATCAACAAGTATTGTTTCTTCAAAGACATGTTTGGAGGATCAATTTACCAAAAAGTTCGATTCCTCAGACACGGGTAACCTTTTTAGGATTCCAAATTGATTCAGTATCCATGACTTTGTCTCTAACAGACAAAAGACGTCTGAAATTGGTTTCAGCTTGTCGGAACCTTCAGTTTCAATCATTCCCTTCAGTAGCTATGTGCATGGAGGTTTTAGGTCTCATGACTGCAGCATCGGACGCGATCCCCTTTGCTCGTTTTCACATGACACCTCTTCAGCTTTGTATGCTGAACCAATGGTGCAGGGATTATACAAATATATCACAATTAATATCCTTAAATCCCAATGTTCGACTATCTCTGACTTGGTGGTTAGATCACCATCGTTTAGTTCAAGGAGCCTCTTTTGTTCATCCAACCTGGATTCTGATCACAACAGATGCGAGTCTTTCAGGTTGGGGAGCTGTGTGAGGATCTCTGACAGCGCAGGGGGTTTGGAAATCTCAAGAGGCGAGATTGCTAATTAATATTTTGGAACTCTGTGCGATTCTCAGAGCTCTTCAGTTTTAGCCTCTACTGAAGAGAGAACCGTTTGTTTTCAGATAGACAATGTCACAACCGTGGCGTATGTCAATCATCAGGGTGGGACTCGCAGTCCTCAGGCTATGAAAGAGGTATCTTGGATACTTGCTTGGGCGGAATCCAGCTCCTGTCTAATCTCTGCGGTCCATATCCCAGGTATAGACAATTGGGAAGCGGATTATCTCAGTCGTCAGACTTTACATCCGGGAGAGTGGTCTCTTCACCCAGATGTGTTTTTTCAGATTGTTTAGATGTGGGGGCTTCCAGAAATAGATCTGATGGCTTCTCATCTAAACAAGAAACTTCCCAGGTATCTGTCCAGGTCCAGGGATCCTCAGGCGGAAGCAGTGGATGGGTTGACACTTCCTTGGAGTTATTAACCTGCTTATATTTTTCAGCCTCTAGTTCTTCTTCCAAGAGTGATTTCCAAAATCATAATGGAGTGTTCGTTTGTACTGCTGGTGGCTCCTGCATGACCACACAGGTTTTGGTATGCGGATCTTTTTCGTATGTCCAGTTGCCAACCTTGGCCACATCAGTTAAGGCCAGACCTATCTCAAGGCCCGTTTTTCCATCAGGATCTCAAATCATTAAATTTGAAGGTATGGAGATTGAACGCTTAGTGCTTAGTCATAGAGGTTTCTCTGACTCGGTGATTAATACTATGTTGCAGGCTCGTAAATCTGTGTCTAGAAAGATTTATTATCGAGTTTGGAAGACTTACATTTCATGGTGCTCTTCTCATAAATTCTCTTGGCATTCTTTTAGAATTCCTAAAATTTTAGTTTCTTAATGATGGTTTGGATAAGGGTTTGTCTGCAAGTTCCTTGAAAGGACAAATCTCTGCTCTTTCTGTTTTATTTCACAGAAAAATTGCTAATCTTCCTGATATTCATTGTTTTGTTCAGGCTTTGGTTCGTATCAGGCCTGTCATTAAATCAATCTCTCCTCCTTGGAGTCTTAATTTGGTTTTGAAGGCTTTACAGGCTCCTCCGTTTGAGCCTATGCATTCTCTGGACATTAAATTACTTTCTTGGAAAGTATTGTTCCTTTTGGCCATCTCTTCTGCTAGAAGAGTTTCTGAATTATCTGCTCTTTCTTGTGAGTCTCCTTTTCTGATTTCAGGATAAGGCGGTTTTGCGGACTTCATTTAAATTTTTAACTAAAGTTGTGAACTCCTACATTAGTAGAGAAATTGTTGTCCCTTCTTTGTGTCCTAATCCTAAGAATTCTCTGGAGAGATCTTTACATTCTTTGGATGTGGTAAGAGCTTTGAAATATTATGTTGAAGCTACTAAAGTTTTCAGGAAGACTTCTAGTCTATTTGTTATCTTCTCTGGTTCTAGGAAAGGTCAAAAGGCCTCTGCTATTTCCTTGGCTTCTTGGTTAAAGCTTTTGATTCATCATGCTTATTTGGAGTCGGGTAAATCCCGAACCTCAGAGGATTACGGCTCATTCTACTAAATTCTACCATTTTGATGTTTATTCTTCTTCAGAAGCAGTTTTTGGTAGAAAAGTACTTTCAGGCAGCTGTTTCAGTTTGATTCTTCTGCTTATATTTTCAGTTTTTTTCATTATTAAGATTAAAACTTTTGATTTGGGTTGTGGATTAATTTTTCAGTGGAATTGGCTGTCTTTATTTTTATCCCTCCCTCTCTAGTGACTCTTGCGTGGAGTTCCACATCTTGGGTATTTGCTATCCCATACGTCACTAGCTCATGGACCCTTTTTATGGTGGTTATGATTTTTTTGTATAAAGCACAATTATTCCAATTCCTTGTTGATGCTTTCGCTCCTTTCTTTTCACCCCACTTCTTGGCTATTCGTTAAACTGAATTGTGGGTGTGGTGGGGGGTGTATTTATAGGCATTTTGAGGTTTGGGAAACTTTTTCCCTCCTGGTAGGATTGTATATCCCATACGTCACTAGCTCATGGACTCTTGCCAATATGAAAGAAATTAATTTATCAGGTAAATTCTTACATAAATTATGTTTTCCCTGCAAGCAAGAATTGGGGTTTAGCTGTGTCCACATCAATCTCTTGAGTAAGAGTAGTGGTGGCTTTTAATCAGTTAGAAAGTGGTGAGGTTGTCCTTACTTTGTTTTCTAACATATTTGCTACCCCTGTTATAGAAAGCCAGAGTTGGTTACTCTGTTCTCTCTTTTTCTACAGGTCTCTGATAGGAGTATGTGTCCTTTCACACCTGGTAAACAGTCTTTCTGCCCGACAGCGGGATATGCAGGTAGGTGCTCTTGCCTCCTAGGTACTGGAGTCTTGCACTATAGATTATGCATTACTTTCATGGGACATATGTAATATTTAGTAAGGATTTTTTGAGGGCACTGGGCAAGCACTTGTGGTATGTGGAGACTAAGGGGTTAACTTTCCCTTATGTTTTATGGGACTGTTGACCTTGTGGCAAAAACTTTTATTGAGAATAAGCTAGACATGTAATTTATTTAAAGGCTATTTTTCATTTTTACTATTAAAGTGAAAGTTAATCCTAGCGTTGTACAAACGCTAGGATCGACTTTTGAAACAAATAAAGGGAACTTTCATTTATGAAGTATAAGATACTTCATGTAGAAAGCTCCTTTATTTGTTTTAACCGATCGCTGTTTTTACCTGGTACAGCAGCCCACGGCTAAAAAAAATTTTTTGCTAAGAGGTTACAATTTCACCTCTTAGCCAATAGCCGTGCGGGAAATCCGGCTCCCATGGGCGCCAAGCCAGATTTACCGCATTGCTATTGGCTAAGAGGTGAAAACGTCACATCTTAGCAAAAAAAAATAGCTATTGGTTAAAACAAATAAAGGAGCTTTCTACATGAAGTATCTTATACTTCATGAATGAAAGTCCCCTTTATTTGTTTCAAAAGTCAATCCTAGCGTTTGTAAAACGCTAAGATTTACTTTCACTTAAAGAGCAGGAGCGCACGCTTTTATCTTGTTGCGCTGTTCTTTTTACGGCCGCTCATGTGACCTCCCGCTTGCAAGTCGGAGCAGATCGACGTCATTCCTATGTGAGCTCTCTACTGTGGTGGTCGTTTGCTCAATCTACAGGAGATTTTTGTGCTTGGGGATACATTTTGCAGGTTCAGGTATGGCACCTCAGACTGTCTGAGGTGTAGAGGTGCAAATTTTGTACTTTTTCCCTAATTAGGTCTTAGTATTTTTGTTGCGCTAATTTAAAGTGACAGTACTCAATTTTTGCAATTTCATTTAACTATGGACTCTGAACAGGGTTCTGATTCTTTTGATAAATGTTTGTGTTTAGAGACCCAAATTGTTTTGCCTATAGACTTAAAAATCCCAGGAATAAATTACTCCCTTCTGAGCCTATAGTCTCTCAGGATAATGCTGTTCAGGATATGTCACAGCTTTCTTCTCAAACGTCTCAAGCCTCAATGGCTTCACATACAGTGCCCTGCAGTTCTTCTCAGCCTCCTGGAGGCGTGTATTTGCCTGTAGATTTTGCTGCACAGATATCCTGCAGTGCCTGCGGCTTTATCTGCTTTTCCTATGATGGGGAAGCGCAAAAGGAAATTAAAGCATATTTCTGATAAGGTGTCCCACCTGCTGCTGCAAATGCTGATCTCCCCCAGAAGTCTGACGAGAGAGGATACCCTCGGTAGCTTCTGAGGGTGAAATCTCAGATTCTGATTCTGAAAAAGTACACTTCAGATTTAAGCTTGAACACCTTTGTTTACTTCTTAAGGAGGTACTGGCTACTTTGGACCACTCTGATTCTTCTGTCGCTGTCAATCCTAAAAAAAATCTAGTAAGCTTAACAAATACTATGATGTTCCTTCCTCTGTGGAAGTGTTTCCTGTTCCAGACCGTGTGTCGGAGATCTTTGCACAGGAATGGGGCAAGCCAGATATTCCTTTTTCCCCATCTCTTGTCTTTAAAAAAATGTTTCCTGTTGCTGACTCCATTCGGGACTCATGGCGCACTGTGCCTAAGGTAGAAGGGGCTATTTCTACTCTGGTCGAGAGAACTACGATTCATATAGAGGATAGCTGTTCTTTTAAGGATCTCATGGACAAAAAGCTGGAGGCTTATTTAAACAAAATGTATGTTCATCAGGGTCTTCAATGGAAACCTGCAGTTTGTTTTGCCACGGTAACAAGTATCAGCATCTTATTAGTGTGATGCTTTGTCAGAATTGATTTTAGAGGAGACTCCGTTAGAGGAGATCCAAGATAGGATTAAGGCCCTCAAACTGACTAATTCCTTTATCTCTGATGCTAACATGCAAGTCATTAGACTGGGAGCCAAGATGTCTGGCTTCACTGTTCTAGCCCGCAGGGCTCTGTGGCTAAAATCCTGGTTGGCTGATGTTACCTCCAAGTCGGAGCTCCTGTCGCTACCTTGCATAGGAAAGACCCTGTTTGGTCCTGGTCTGGCGGAGATCATTTCTGAAATTACGGGTGAAAAGGGGTCTTTTCTACCGCAAGACAAGAAGTATAGGCCTAAGGGGCGCCAAAATTCAAATGTTTCGTTCCTTTTGTAACTTCAAAGGTCAAAAGTCCAAGCCGGAGCAGTCTAAGTCCTCTTGGAGACCCACTCAGTCTTGGAACAAGGGGAAGCAATCAAAGAAACCTTCATCTGAGACTTTGTCAGCATGAAGGGTCTGCCCCAGGTCTGGAATTGGATCAAGTGGGGGGCAGACTCTCTTTGTTTAAACAATCTTGGATATGCAATGTCCCAGATCCTTGTGCTGTGGACTTAGTATCGCAGGGTTACAAAATAGAGTTCAAGACTTGTCCTCCAAGGGGCAGATTCCCCCTCTCAAGATTATCTGCAGATCAGGTTAAAAGAGGCATTCTTAAACTGCATTCAGGACCTTTCCTCCCTGGGAGTAATTTTTCCAGTCCCAGTAAGGGGTCTAGGATTCTATTCAAATCTTTTTGTAATTACCAAAAAAGAGAAAACTTTTAGACCTATTTTAGACCCAAAATGTCTCAACAAATTTCTCAGGGTTCCGTCCTTCAAAATGGAAACCATTCGTTCAATTGTTCCCTTGGTCCAAGAGGGTCAGTTTATGACGACCATAGACCTGAAGGACGCGTATCTTCATGTTCCCATTTACAGGGATCATCACCAGTTCCTGAGATTCGCTTTTCCAGACAAGCACTTTCAATTTGTTGCTCTTCCATTTGGCTTTGCCACAGCTCCCAGAATCTTCACAAAGGTTCTGGGGGCTCTCTTGGCAGTTGTCAGGTCTCAGGAAATTGTGGTGGCGCCTTACCTGGATGACATTTTGGTTCAGGCGTCATCTTTTCAGCTAGAAAACTCTCATACAGAGATCTTGTTGTCTTTTCTACGTTTCCACGGATGGAAACTGAATCTAGAGAAGAGTTCTCTTGTTCCAACTACAAGGGTGTGTTTCTTAGGGACCATCATAGATTCCCTATCTATGAAGATTTTTCTGACAGAGGTCAGAAAATCCAAACTTCTCTCTTCCCGTCTCCCTCTCCAGTCTACTGTTCATCTATCAGTGACTCAATGCATGAATGTAATTGGTCTGATGGTTGCTTCCATGGACATCATCCCTTTTGCTTGATTCTATTTGAGAGCTCTACAGTGATGCATGCTCAGGCAATGGAACGGAGACCATTCAGATTTATCTCAGAAAATAGATCTGGATCTTTTAACAAGAGACTCTCTCTCGTGGTGGATTTCTCAGGATCATCTGTCTCAGGACACATGCTTCTGGAGACCCCCCCCCCCCCCCCGGGTGATTGTGACCACAGATGCTAGTCTGGGGATAGTTAAAAGCTCAAGGCCTGTGGGCTCAGGAGTCCTCTTCTCTCCCAATAAACATCTTGGCGTTGAGAGCGATCTTCAATGTCTTGATGGCTTGGCCTCAGTTTTCTTTAGCCCGGTTTATCAGATTCCAGTTGGACAACATCACCTCAGTGGCTTACATCAACCACCAAGGAGGAACTCTGAGTTCCTTGGCCATGAAGGAGGTGACTTGCATCATTCAGTGGGCGGAAGCTCACAATTGTTTCCTATCTGCCATCCTCATTCCAGGAGTGGACAACTGGGAGGTGGATTTTCTGAGCAGACAGACCTTTTATCCCGGGGAGTGGGTTCTCCATCCGGAGGTGTTCTCCAGATTAACCATCAAGTGGGGGGTGCCGGAGTTGGATCTGATGGCGTCTCGTCAGAACGCCAAGCTTCCAAGGTACGGTTCAAGGTCAAGTGATCCTCAGGCTGCCCTGATAGATGCTCTGGCGGTTCCTTGGGATTTCAGTCTAGCATACCTGTTTCCTCCGTTTGCTCTCCTTCCACGAGTCATTGATCGTATCAAACAGGAGAGAGTGTCTGTAATTCTAATAGCTCTTGCATGGCAGACCTGGTGAAGATGTCTTCTCTTCCACCTTGGAGGTTACCTCTGAGAAAGGACCTAACCTGGGGTCCTTTCCTCTATCCTAATCTAGTTTCTCTGAAGCCGATTGCGTGGAGATTGAACGCTTAGTCTTGGCTAAGCGTAGATTTTCTGAGTCGGTCATTGATACTATGCTTCAGGCTTGCAAACCAGTTACTCGTAAGATTTACCATAAGGTATGGCGTGAATACCTATAATGTGAATCGAAAGGCTTCTCTTGGAGTAGGGTCAGGATTCCTAGAATGTTTTGTCTTTTTCTCCAGGAGGGTCTGGAGAAGGGATTGTCAGTCAGTACTCTGAAGGGTCAGATTTCTGCACTGTCTATTCTCTTACACAAACGTCTGGAGAATATGCCAGATGTTCAATCTTTTAGTTTGGGCTTTGGTCAGAATCAGGCCTGTGTTTAAATCTGTTGCTCCTCCTTGGAGCTTGTGCTTAAGGTTTTGCAGCAGGCTCAGTTTGAGCCAATGCATTCTGTAGATATTAAGTTGTTATCTTGGAAAGTTTTGTTTCTTATTGCTATTTCCTCTGCTCGCAGAGTTTGAGATTTCGGCTCTACAGTGTTATTCCCCTTACCTTATTTTTCATGAGGATAAGTCGGTCCTTCATACTGAATTGGGGTTTCTCCCTAAGGTGGTTTCAGAGCGAAACAGTAATCAGGAAATTATTGTTCCTTCTTTGTCCAAATCCTCCTCCTCATAAGGAATGTCTTTTGCATAACTTAGATGTTGTGCGCGCTCTAAAATTTTACCTACAGGCTACTAAAGATTTTCGTCAGTCTTCTGCCCTTTTTGTTTGTTTCTCTCTCTGGAAAGTGGAAGGGTCAGAAGGCCTCTTCTAATTTTCTTTCCCTCTGGTTGAGAAGAATTCCTCCTGAGAGAATTACGGCTCATTCTACTAGTGCTTTCTCCTCATCTTGTTCTTTCAAAAATTAAGCTTCTGTGGAACTGATTTGCAAGGCGGCTACATGGACCTCTCTGCATACTTTTTTTCTAAATTTTACAAATTTTATAATTTTGCTCGGCTAAGGCTTCCTTTGGGTGAAAAGTTCTTTAAGCGGTGGTGCCTTTAGTTTAGGCCTGCTGTCTTGTTCTTCCTCCCTGTTCATTCTGTGTCCTCTAGCTTGGGTATTGTTTCCCACTAGTAATTAGAATGACGTTGTGGGCTCTCTATGCCTTAGGAAAGAAAAGAAAATTTATGCTTACCTGATAAAAAGAGAGAAATTTATTTTATTTTCAATTAATTTGATCCGTGTCGAATAACCTTATATTCAGCTACCTCTCTTTAGCCCTCACAAGAGGCAATACTAACGCATTAATTCTTAACTATATTAGTGGGCATATGAGAACACTTACCCCTAGGATTTATTATCAGAAGATCTCAGTACAGAAAATGCAGCATGTCCGCAGGAAGTCCGGGACATGCAAGAACTGTTAGAACTTTTGATTTGCAGTGATGCTCCACATCAGGTGGTTTTCTTGAAACACAGTGCCCTGGCTGCACTGTGTAAGGTTTCCTTAACAGTCAAATATGGGGCAGCACTGCAAAATGGAAGAGCTTTTCCCGATCTGTAAAGCAGTAACTCCGAAATATGACGCTCTTTAAGCAATGCACCTTTTTATAAGTACTTTACCATTACAAAACTTAACATTGTTTTTTTCTTCTGCAATACATTATAAAACTTAAAAAATGCTATATTCTCCAGCTTATCAACGCAATGCAGTTGAGCTGGTGTGTAACTGCTATATGTAAAATGTAATTTCATTTCAAAATGACTGCCGAACATTTTCACTAAAAACATCTAAAAAAAAAAAAACCCACAATTTTCTGCATATTATTTAAAGGTACTCAAAGCTCTTAGTGCAGCATAGATTTTACCCAGTTCATCAACCTTGTAACCCAAAGGTTTGAATAGTTACTGCAGTCACCTCTGATCCGGTACAGTGGCTTGGAGTTAGATAAAACAAGTCTACAGGCTATATTCACATTAGCCGCTCACCCTAATGCAGGTGGCAGTTTGGTAATTATGGCTGCAGCTTTGCTCAAGCCTAATGTATATTATATATTTAAACAGAAAGATGTATTTTTTCAGTACTGAAAAATAATTCCACTTCTAAAACTTTTTAAGTGCTTGAATATTCCTTGTTAATTAAAGCAACCTATTAAAACAATATACTTTCATTATTTATTCTATCCCCTTTCATGCAATTTGGCTCTCAAAATGGTGGCTTATCTAATTCTCAGGACTGAAAAAAAAACTGCAGACTTCTCAATGCTAACACTGCTTCATACTTTTCCCTGCTTAGCTTTAACAGATATGAACTGCAATACGATGCACTTTATACTAACAATATAACCTTGATAGCCTTGTGCAGATTCAAGCCTGCATTGGTTATCAAAAAATAATTGCAGCAAGCATGGTCAATTTTAATAATGTTTAGACTTAGCTGATATGTTATATCCCAAGACAAGGCACATTTTCTAATGGGGGCTATCCTAGCTAAAGTCATTGACAGTTTAGTGTATTTCCTTGCTGTTAGGTGTATTTCTGTCAATAGCAATATGTATGCGTTTCTCACACACCATTCATACCTCAGATGAAGCGCAGGTACGCCTGCTCCAAACATGTCAGGTGTTCCAGTCTGTAATGACTCCATGACTGTGGTTGAATAAACTTATACCTGAACTTCATTGCACCTTCGTTGTCTGGCAGCAGTTTTTCTCTTCTGGTCTCTATTCATACCACTACTGTTAGGCAGAAACTCATTCCAGTCATCTTGGGGAGTGGATTCCCCCATTTCTAAATAAACACATCCCTTTCCTCCTTGTGCCAGTTTAGTGTCTACCTATTAGGAGTTAGGCTGACATTGTAGGGATTCTCCAGTTAAACCTTTTATCATCTGTGCAAAATAATCTTTGACTCCCATCTGCAGTACACTTGCTACAAAGCCCCTGTCTGTAACCTAGCAAGTAGTTCCTATATACAGGCACGTCCCCTGGTTTCACTAATGGATTTTCTCTTACAACCAGAGAGTACCCGGAACACTCTAGCTCTTTGACCTACTGCGCTATCTAGCAGGGTAGTGTTGGAAGTTATCCTGCTTGCTGGTTCCCTGTACGGTCTGCTGCCTACTGTAGAATCAGTGCCTATTCATATAGTCCAGTCCTTCTCAGGAATGCACCTTAAGAATCAGGTTGTATGTGCCTTTTAATGTTTAATTATGGGAATAAGTGTGCCTCCTATCTTTTTTAGCCCTTTTACAGTAATTTCTGATATGTGTCTGTCCCTTTAAATTATTTGGTAAAGCAGTGTCTGTTATATCAGTTTTACTCAGTTGTTTTGGATCTGGCTTTCAGGAACTACAGAAAGGAAATAAGTCTTACCTTGACATAGTTATTGATGTTATTGTGACATAGTAATTGATGTTATTGTGGCACAACTTTTGGCGCTTCCCAGCATCCTGTGCCTTTGTTAATCTGTTATATATCTGACACAGCAAGTTTCAGTCTCCCAATTGCCCCTGCACTTTAAAGGGCCATAATACCCAAATGTTTAAACACTTGAAAGTGATGCAGCATAGCTGTAAAAAGCTGACTATAAAATATCTCCTGAACATCTCTATGTAAAAAAGAAAGATATTTTACCTCAGTAGCCACCTCCCATTGTAAAGGATTTCTAAGCAGCATTTTAGTGTGTCTGTCCCGGGACATCTGAAAGGATGAGCTTCGTGCACTCTCATATTATTTCACCAATCAGGTAAAGGAAGCTTACTATGAAATATCATGAGAGTTAAGTCAAATC
The DNA here is from genome assembly GCF_027579735.1 of Bombina bombina. NCBI lineage: Eukaryota > Metazoa > Chordata > Amphibia > Anura > Bombinatoridae > Bombina > Bombina bombina. The sequence continues at coordinate 204,999,100 of NC_069503.1, read as the reverse complement.
TCATGAGATCACAGTAAGAGTTCATGACCTCAGCACTGCTGATGCTGATTGGCTTCTGTTCATTTCTTCATTTTTTTACCTGCAGCTGGGAGCAGCTGAGTATAACTTTACACAGAACTTACTCTGGTGAGCTGAGGAAATTGTGAGGTATAATATCTTCCTTTCTTCTGTTATGTGTGATCAGTCCACGGGTCATCATTACTTCTGGGATATAACTCAGTCAGTCCCAGTCATTCTCTTGCACCCAACGACTAGATAGGATGTGTGAGAGGACTATGGTGATTATACTTAGTTTTTATGACTTCAATCAAAAGTTTGTTATTTTAAAATAGCACCGGAGCGTGTTATTACTTCTCTGGCAGAGTTTGAGGAAGAATCTGTCAGAGTTTTTTACTATGATTTTAACCGGAGTAGTTAAGATCATATTGCTGTTCTCGGCCATCTGAGGGAGGTAAAGGCTTCAGATCAGGGGACAGCGGGCAGATGAATCTGCATTGAGGTATGTAGCAGTTTTTATTTTCTGAATGGAATTGATGAGAAAATCCTGCCATACCGTTAAAATGACATGTATGTATACACTTCAGTATTCTGGGGATGGTATTTCACCGGAACTACTCTGTTAAAGGTCACTAATCCTTTTTAATAACTATTTATCATGTTAAACGTTTTTGCTGGAATGTAGAATCGTTTACATTGCTGAGGTACTGTGTGAATAAATATTTGGGCATTATTTTCCACTTGGCAGTTTTTTTGCTTTAATTGTGACAGTTTCGTTTCTCTTCACTGCTGTGTGGGAGAGGGAGGGGCCGTTTTTGGCGCTCTTTGCTACGCATCAAAAAATACCAGTCAGTTACTTTTATTTTTCCTGCATGATCCGGTTCATCTCTGATAGATCTCAGGGGTCTTCAAACTTCTTTGAAGGGAGGTAAATTCTCTCAGCAGAGCTGTGAGAATTCTTATAGTGACTGTGAATAAAAACGTTGCTTTGTATTTTTTATGTCAAATTTAATTATTGTTATTTTACTAATGGGAACAAACCTTTGCTAAAAGTTTTGTTATTTTAAAGTTTGATGCTATAACTGTTTTTCAGTTCATTATTTCAACTGTCATTTAATCGTTAGTACCTCTTTGAGGCACAGTACGTTTTTTGCTAAAAAAGATTATAACCAAGTTGTAAGTTTTTTGCTAGTGTGTTAAACATGTCTGACTCAGAGGAAGATATCTGTGTCATTTGTTCCAATGCCAAGGTGGAGCCCAATAGAAATTTATGTACTAACTGTATTGATGCTACTTTAAATAAAAGTCAATCTGTACAATGTGAACAAATTTCACCAAACAGCGAGGGGAGAGTTATGCCGACTAACTCGCCTCACGCGGCAGTACCTGCATCTCCCGCCCGGGAGGTGCGTGATATTTTGGCGCCTAGTACATCTGGGCGGCCATTACAGATAACATTACAAGATATGGCTACTGTTATGACTGAAGTTTTGTCTAAATTACCAGAACTAAGAGGCAAGCGTGATCACTCTGGGGTGAGAACAGAGTGCGCTGACAATGCTAGGGCCATGTCTGATACTGCGTCACAGCTCGCAGAGCATGAGGACGGAGAGCTTCATTCTGTGGGTGACGGTTCTGATCCAAACAGATTGGACTCAGATATTTCAAATTTTAAATTTAAATTGGAGAACCTCCGTGTATTACTAGGGGAGGTCTTAGCAGCTCTCAACGATTGTAACACCGTTGCAATACCAGAGAAACTGTGTAGGTTGGATAAATACTTTGCGGTACCGGCGAGTACTGACGTTTTTCCTATACCTAAGAGACTAACTGAAATTGTTACTAAGGAGTGGGATAGACCCGGTGTGCCGTTCTCACCCCCTCCAATATTTAGAAAGATGTTTCCAATAGACGCCACCACTCGGGACTTATGGCAAACGGTCCCCAAGGTGGAGGGAGCAGTTTCTACTTTAGCTAAGCGTACCACTATCCCGGTGGAGGATAGCTGTGCTTTCTCAGATCCAATGGATAAAAAATTAGAGGGTTACCTTAAGAAAATGTTTGTTCAACAAGGTTTTATATTACAACCCCTTGCATGTATCGCGCCGATTACGGCTGCGGCAGCATTTTGGATTGAGTCGCTTGAAGAGAACCTTAGTTCATCTACGCTAGACGACATTACGGACAGGCTTAGAGTCCTTAAACTAGCTAATTCCTTCATTTCGGAGGCCGTAGTACATTTAACCAAACTTACGGCTAAGAACTCAGGATTCGCCATACAGGCACGTAGGGCGCTGTGGCTAAAATCCTGGTCAGCTGATGTTACTTCTAAGTCCAAATTACTTAATATACCTTTCAAGGGGCAGTCTTTATTTGGGCCCGGTTTGAAAGAGATTATCGCTGACATTACAGGAGGTAAGGGCCACGCCCTACCTCAAGACAAAGCCAAAGCTAAGGCTAGACAGTCTAATTTTCGTCCCTTTCGGAACTTCAAAACAGGAGCAGCATCAACCTCCACTGCACCAAAACAGGAAGGAGCTGTTGCTCGTTACAGGCAAGGCTGGAAGCCTAACCAGTCCTGGAACAAGAGCAAGCAGGCCAGGAAACCTGCTGCTGCCCCAAAGACAGCATGAACCGAGAGCCCCCGATCCGGGACCGGATCTAGTGGGGGGCAGACTCTCTCTCTTCGCCCAGGCCTGGGCAAGAGATGTTCAGGATCCCTGGGCACTAGAGATCATATCTCAGGGATACCTTCTAGACTTCAAATTATCTCCCCCAAGAGGGAGATTTCATCTGTCAAGGTTGTCAACAAACCAGATAAAGAAAGAAGCGTTTCTACGCTGCGTACAAGATCTGTTAATAATGGGAGTGATCCATCCGGTTCCGCGGTCGGAACAAGGACAAGGGTTCTACTCAAACCTGTTTGTGGTTCCCAAAAAAGAGGGAACTTTCAGGCCAATCTTAGATTTAAAGATTCTAAACAAATTCCTAAGAGTTCCATCGTTCAAAATGGAAACTATTCGGACAATCTTACCCATGATCCAAGAGGGTCAGTACATGACCACAGTGGATTTAAAGGATGCTTACCTTCACATACCGATCCACAAAGATCATCACCGGTATCTAAGGTTTGCCTTCTTAGACAGGCACTACCAGTTTGTAGCTCTTCCATTCGGATTGGCTACGGCTCCAAGAATCTTCACAAAGGTTCTGGGTGCCCTTCTGGCGGTACTAAGACCGCGAGGGATTTCGGTAGCTCCATACCTAGACGACATTCTAATACAAGCTTCAAGCTTTCAAACTGCCAAGTCTCATACAGAGTTAGTTCTGGCATTTCTAAGGTCGCATGGATGGAAAGTGAACGAAAAGAAGAGTTCTCTTTTTCCTCTCACAAGAGTTCCATTCTTGGGGACTCTTATAGACTCTGTAGAAATGAAGATTTACCTGACAGAGGACAGGTTAACAAAGCTTCAAAATGCATGCCGTGTCCTTCATTCCATTCAACACCCGTCAGTAGCTCAATGCATGGAGGTGATCGGCTTAATGGTAGCGGCAATGGACATAGTACCTTTTGCACGCCTACACCTCAGACCTCTGCAATTATGCATGCTAAGTCAGTGGAATGGGGATTACTCAGATTTGTCCCCTACTCTGAATCTGAATCAAGAGACCAGAAATTCTCTTCTATGGTGGCTTCATCGGCCACACCTGTCCAGGGGGATGCCATTCAGCAGGCCAGACTGGACAATTGTAACAACAGACGCCAGCCTACTAGGTTGGGGCGCTGTCTGGAATTCTCTGAAGGCTCAGGGACTATGGAATCAGGAGGAGAGTCTCCTTCCAATAAACATTCTGGAATTGAGAGCAGTTCTCAATGCCCTTCTAGCTTGGCCCCAATTAACAACTCGGGGGTTCATCAGGTTTCAGTCGGACAACATCACGACTGTAGCTTACATCAACCATCAGGGAGGGACAAGAAGCTCCCTAGCAATGGTGGAAGTATCAAAGATAATTCGCTGGGCAGAGTCTCACTCTTGCCACCTGTCAGCAATCCACATCCCGGGAGTGGAGAACTGGGAGGCGGATTTCTTGAGTCGCCAGACTTTTCATCCGGGGGAGTGGGAACTTCATCCGGAGGTCTTTGCCCAAATACTTCGACGTTGGGGCAAACCAGAGATAGATCTCATGGCGTCTCGCCAGAACGCCAAACTTCCTCGCTACGGGTCCAGATCCAGGGATCCGGGAGCGGTTCTGATAGATGCTTTGACAGCACCTTGGAACTTCGGGATGGCTTATGTGTTTCCACCCTTTCCGCTGCTTCCTCGATTGATTGCCAAAATCAAGCAGGAGAGAGCATCAGTGATTCTAATAGCGCCTGCATGGCCACGCAGGACTTGGTATGCAGATCTAGTGGACATGTCATCCTGTCCGCCTTGGTCTCTACCTCTAAGACAGGACCTTCTGATACAGGGTCCATTCAAACATCAAAATCTAACTTCTCTGAAGCTGACTGCTTGGAAATTGAACGTTTGATTTTATCAAAACGTGGTTTTTCTGAGTCGGTTATTGATACCCTGATACAGGCTAGGAAGCCTGTTACCAGAATGATTTACCATAAAATATGGCGTAAATACCTATACTGGTGCGAATCCAAACATTACTCATGGAGTAAGGTTAGGATCTCTAGGATATTGTCCTTTCTACAAGAAGGGTTAGAAAAGGGTTTATCAGCTAGTTCATTAAAGGGACAGATTTCAGCTCTGTCCATCTTGTTACACAGGCGTCTGTCAGAAAATCCAGACGTCCAGGCTTTTTGTCAGGCTTTAGCTAGGATCAAGCCTGTGTTTAAAGCTGTTGCTCCGCCATGGAGTTTAAACTTAGTTCTTAACGTTTTACAGGGTGTTCCATTTGAACCCCTTCATTCCATTGATATAAAATTGTTATCTTGGAAAGTTCTGTTTTTAATGGCTATTTCCTCGGCTCGAAGAGTCTCTGAGTTATCAGCCTTACATTGTGATTCTCCTTATCTGATTTTTCACTCAGACAAGGTAGTTCTGCGTACTAAACCTGGGTTCTTACCTAAGGTGGTCACTAACAGGAATATCAATCAAGAGATTGTTGTTCCATCCTTGTGTCCAAATCCTTCTTCAAAGAAGGAACGTCTTCTACACAATCTGGATGTAGTTCGTGCCCTCAAGTTCTACTTGCAGGCAACTAAAGATTTTCGCCAAACTTCTTCCCTGTTTGTCGTTTATTCTGGACAGAGGAGAGGTCAAAAAGCTTCTGCTACCTCTCTCTCTTTTTGGCTTCGTAGCATAATACGTTTAGCCTATGAGACTGCTGGTCAGCAGCCTCCTGAAAGAATTACAGCTCACTCCACTAGAGCTGTGGCTTCCACTTGGGCCTTTAAGAATGAGGCCTCTGTTGAACAGATTTGCAAGGCTGCAACTTGGTCTTCGCTTCATACTTTTTCCAAATTTTACAAATTTGACACTTTTGCTTCTTCGGAGGCTATTTTTGGGAGAAAGGTTCTTCAGGCAGTGGTTCCTTCTATATAATGAGCCTGCCTATCCCTCCCGTCATCCGTGTACTTTTGCTTTGGTATTGGTATCCCAGAAGTAATGATGACCCGTGGACTGATCACACATAACAGAAGAAAACATAATTTATGCTTACCTGATAAATTCCTTTCTTCTGTTGTGTGATCAGTCCACGGCCCGCCCTGTTTTAAGGCAGGTAAATATCTTTTAAATTATACTCCAGTCACCACTTCACCCTTGGTTACTCCTTTCTCGTTGATTCTTGGTCGAATGACTGGGACTGACGTAGAGGGGAGGAGCTATATGCAGCTCTGCTGGGTGAATCCTCTTGCATTTCCTGTTGGGGAGGAGTTATATCCCAGAAGTAATGATGACCCGTGGACTGATCACACAACAGAAGAAAGGAATTTATCAGGTAAGCATAAATTATGTTTTTTTACATAGAGATGCTCAGGTGATATTTTCCTGTCGGCTTTTTACAGTTATACTGCATTAGTTTCAAGTGATTTAGCATATGAGTATTATGTCCCTTTAACATTACCAACTTACTGTTTGTATTTGTGTGTTCTGTTGCCCGATACCTGCATCTTTTTTATGTTTTTTTTACAAGACCTCTCTTATAAGATTTACAGAATGTGATGCTAGAGATTTCTCCTTTTATCCTGCTCTTAAAGGGACATAAAACACAAAAATTTTCTTTCATTATTCAGATACAGCAAACTATTATAAACAACTTTCCAGTCTACTTTTATAATCAAATTTTCTTCGTTTTCTTGTTATCCTTTGTTGAAAAACAGGAAGGTAAGTTCAGGCGTTTTGCACAAATGTTATACATTAGCAAGAGCACTAGATGGCAGCACTATTTCCTGTCATGTAGCACTCCAGACATGTGCACATTACCAAGTTAAAGTAGTGGTTGATGGGGGAAAAAAGTTTTATTTTAAAATTCAATAGCCAAAACATGGAAGCAAAGAAAAACACTCAATAAAAATAAAATATTCTGCTGGAGCATGAGGAGGAGGGCTGGCAAGTTTCAGCTTGTGCCTTAAAGGGACATTAAACACTTTGAGATAATAATATAAGATGGTAAATCATATGTATAAAAAAACTCTCTAATATACTTTCATTATTTATTCTGTTTCCGTTTCCTGTAATTCCATTCTGAAATTGGGAGCTTTTCAGATACTGTTAGAAATGGAAGTGCGGAACACTGTTATATTCCACACAGCCATTGGCTGCACACTCTAGTGACCTATTTATATCTGTCTCTAATTGGCCACAGCAGAGAAGGTAACCTAAGTTACAACATGGCAGCTCCCATTGTTTTATAGACACTAAAACTTTACACTTATTTTGTCAATATTTAAACCGCAAATGCAACTTTAAAAAGTACATCTACATGTTATTATCAGACTATTTATTTCAATGCACCATTTTATCTAGCATGTATTTAGTGTTTAATGTCCCTTTAATCATAGTCCCTACACCATTACACACAATGATCACTTATATACATCCATGTTTCACTCTTGATCGGTTAATGAATCCATTAGTCCTTTCCTGGATATATTAACCCACAGTTATTTAAAAGTACAAACATTTAAGCTATAAATGTGTCACTCCACATGATTAAGAAACGATATATATATATACAGTTATACAAAATTCCCTTTAATACTATTACTTAAAAAGAGCTCATTAACTTAAAATACGAAGCTGTATATAGTCGTTTATGGCTCACCATAATTGCAAATAATATATGTATCTATATCATATGCCATTCTTATTAACCCCTGAATTACGAGACCTTATTATATAATTAAAAATGGGGTAATGATGGCATAACATCAATGTATATCAAAATTATTATGATGTTTACATTATCTTCCAGAGGTCTGTTCTGCCTTGGCATGTTTAGAAAGAAACGGCTTGTCAGTTTCTCACAGATGCAATTTTTTATACACTTTCAATTTAACCCCTTTAGAGAAAACCTTCAAAGTACTGGAGAAATGTTAGCATTTTTACTATATTTAAACAGAAATATAGAGCCTTGTTTTTTTTATTTACCTATCAATACTAATATTTCTTTTAAAGGGACAGTCTACTCCAGAATTATTGTTTTTTAAAAAGATAATTCCTTTTTTCTTCATAAATGGGAAGAGTCCACAGCTGCATTCATTACTTTTGGGAATTCAGAACCTGGCCACCAGGAGGAGGCAAAGACACACCAGCCAAATGCTTAAATACCTCCCCTACTTCCCTCATTCCCCATTCATTCTTTTACTTTCGTCCCAGGAGGTTGACAGCTCCACAAGCAATCAGCGTTGACGAGTTTCGCTGCCTGCTTTTTTTCTCTCAAGTCCATGGCAGAAGCAACGCTACCATCTGTCACACTTGAAGGGCCCTGTTCCACGGCGTAGATTCCAGTAAGATCGTTTTATTTTACTTTCATCATGGATTACAACTGTTTATCCGAGAGGGGCTACAACCTTTCGGGGATAACTTTAACATAGGGTCTCAGTGAGGCTCCTTTTTGTATCTCGGAATCAAGGGTTAATATCTCCTGGGGGGGTTTATTGAACAGGGGGGTTTATAATCATGTTTTTTATGTGATTCTGTCTGCTACTGTGTAGTGTTGCTTCGGCTCATGGATATTTTGGAACATAACAGCCTATGTCTAGTGACGCAGCCTTTACGGTCGGGCATGCTTTTGCATGGACTGCATGGTTTAGCTTGTGACCGGGCGTGGCCACATTTAGGCTCTCCATTTCCGCATTCCTGAATCTGTTCCTCGGGATCGGGGAATCAGGTGCCCACTGAGCAATCCGCCTCTGGGGATTCTATTTCCCAGGAGGCGAGTTCCCTACCACCAACTCGCAGGTAACCCAAACACTACTTATCTTGTATGGAGTGTGGCCTGTTCCCACCGGAGGTTACAACACGGTTCCGCATGGCAATATCGTTGGCGCATCTGCACCTCCCGGGAGTGTGCTTATGATATTGTCCGTGTTCCGTTAACCGGGGGGTCGTCAGGCGTGGGATAGCCTGGTTCAGTTCAGCTCTCCAGGGGGTGCAACTGCCCCTGAGGCCTCAGAAGGTCACCCTTCAAAGCCGGTGTTTTGTTTTGTCCCGGCAAAGGTATGTTGCGCGTTTTGTTATAGACTGGCACGCCTTTGTGTTCTACTGAGGCATGTTTTGGCGTTGCTGGAGGATCCCACTCTTAATGGGTCTGGGGATTCTCAGTCTTAATCTTCGACTGGCTTGCTTGCATAGAGAGAAAATCTTCTTATAGTCTTTATTTGTGTATCCTTTTCCAGTTCTGAGCTTGGAAGTCTCGGACCCCTGTTGGGCTGGTCCTGCGGGTCTGTCCGTTTTTCCTGGGCAATAACCTACGGGTTGCCTTATCTTTTAATCCTGTGAGGATGATTTTTATTTGGTCTAAAGCTCATGTTGTGTGATATTTCCTTAGGGAACCTCAGTCTCTGGAATTGATACTCGCGATTTTGTGGTTGCACTGTTTACTTTGAGGACATACTAGTCTTATGTTCTATCTGGCTGTTCTTTTTCCCTCTATCTCAGGGGAGACTCTATGTGGCTTTGACAGTGCTGGGGCCCTTGGTTTTAGGCTGGTCCTGACTGGGTACAAATCCTTCTGTCTTTGAGGCTTAGTTCAGACACATAGTGCCTTTTTATGTCCAGTTGGTTCGGTGAGGACGCCTAGTGATCAATATGATTTGTGTTGTTTACTTGTTATTTTACAAGCTTCAACTAGCATCCTGAGAGGACTTGATAGTCCGTGGTTGCTTAAGGGCATGGGGGATTGGTTCAGTCCTCATTCGCCTTTCAATCTAGTGGGCCGGGACTCCGTTGAGATCCGCAACGACATGCTCAGTCTTTTGCGATTTTTCCGGGAACTAGAGTGTTCCTTCCCGTTGTGGGTTGGAGGCTTGGAGGATTTAGGTTCTTACGGTTTTGCCTTTCATGGTATCTTTGGAAGTGTCCTTTTAGGACTTGTTCCTTTTAGGGGCTCGCTTCCTTTGGGTCGAGACTTCAGGACTACGTTTGGCTTTTCTGGCGGCCTTGGCTGCTTAATTAGGAAGTGAAGGCCGTGAGGCTCTGTCTTCCTTCGGGAGTTTGTCGTCTCAATATCAGGGGCGATAGGAGGTGTCTCTTTTTCCAAGCTTTTTGCTTAGGGGATGTTTTTCTGCCTGGTTTCAGGATGCTTTGTTTACTTCTCCCTTTGGGTGTGGTCCTCTGGAACGTTAATTTGAAAGGATTATGGAGACTAGCCTTTCTTTTCTATTCTCTTTCGGGTGACTTTGTTCTCGTTCTCATTTCTCTTTGTGCTGCTCTTGGGGCCTTTGTGCTCTAGAGAAATTGCGTGAGTTTGTCACAGCCTAGCACCTTGTTAGGGGGCTGTTTACCTCCGGCCAAGGGTGTTCTCTTCCCTTTGGGCTGGGAATTACTAGTGAGTCCTGTACCCATTCTCCGAGTTCCCCGGTTATCATCCCCTGTGAGGTCTGATTTCTTCAGACGGGGTATCTGTTCCCTTGGGGGGGTGTTCATTCTAGGACAATTCTGGGTCCAGGGTTCTTGTCTTGGATCCTTCTTGGATGTCTGGAGACTTATGATCCCTTAGACTGGTTTGGGACGACCCAGTTTTTTCAGGCACCCTATGGTGCGACATAAGGGCTAGCTCATTGGGCTTGCAAGCAGGAAGGCCAGAGTTCACATCCACCTTCGGGTACTGGTTATAAACTTTAAGGCCTGACTTGTCCTTCGGGCGGAGCGTGCTCCTCTTCATGGGGAGTTTTTTCTCCTTCCCTTTTGAGGGGATAGTTTTTCTTCCTTATGAGCTGGGTTTCCTCGCTCTGGAGGGTCATTCTCCTGCCCTGTGTGTAGGAGGTTGGATCAGGGGGCATATTTTTGTAAGGGGCAGCATCATCTGCTTTGTGGGCTCTGTTCCACCTTTTGGAAATTGATCTCTCTACGTAGAGACTGTGACAGGTCTTCCTACGGATCTATTGCACTTTTCTCTGTTCCAGGTCCTAGGGGGTTCTCCTTGAGAGTGCCTTATTTTGGAGGAGCGGATTGGGTTGGCACCCAATCTCTGTTGGGGTGGGTGAGTCCCCCCTTTTTTCTTTCTATTCCCTGGGGGTTTGTGGTTGGGTTCTTTCTGTCCCCCCTGTCTATCAGACATGTCTGTCACTTGGGCTGGTCCGGTGTTGGAGCAGGATCTGAGATCTGGTGCTCTGCTTTTTCGTCCTCTGAGCATTCGAGGTACGGTAAGCCTCTGAGGTTTCTTCTTCTCCATGTTAAAGATTTGTGGGAAGGACTGGCAACTCTTAGATAGCCTGTGACGTTATCCGCTGGTTAGTGGATACTTAGCAATCTGAGGAATCCTATCTTCAGCTGCTTTCTACTTGCCCCACAAGTATTTAACTTTCAGAGTCATGTTTAGATGACTGCAGCGTGCAGTGTTTTTGCTTCAGGTGTTGTTCGTCAGACCTATCTGAGCTTGCTGCACGAGGTTTCGTTTATGAATATTTTGGTATTCTGAGCTACCTTTTTGTGACTTGGGGACCTTTGTCTTCAGTTGCTTCTAGAGTGTGGTTGCACTGTTAGGGGAAGATCCTCTCTCTGTTTCAGATTACCGGCCTTTTCCATGGTTTCTGTATTTCTGGGGTCTGGGCGTTGCCTCCCCTTTTTTCCATGAGACTGGTTGGGTCTCTGTTAGCCTGACCCGGTTTCTCTGTTTTTTTGCTCTGTTTTTTTGCTCTGTGTTTGTGCCCTTTTTTAGGGGTTTTTTTCTGGAGTTCCTTATGCTCAGCTAGCTCAGCATACTAATGCACTGTGGCTAATCTGCACTGTAGCAAACCGAGGGTTGCAAGTTCATTCCCTGGCGAGGTCTACACAGCCTTTCCTCCTTTTGAGGTTGATAAAATGAGCAGCGCCTTAAGTCCCTTAAGGTGGATTAGCTGCGCTTTACAAGTACAATCATGTTTTCTCTGTGTCTTTTCTTCTTTGTGGAAGAATACGGTAGTTTGTTCCCTTTCTTTAGTAAGGGGTGGGTTGTTTGGAGACCGACTGCTGGGCGACGGTGTCTCTTGGAGGCTGTTGACTCAGTCGAGTCTAGTTCTTGTGGTCTCTAGCAAGGCTTGTGGACTATCTGCGGGTCAGTGTCCTTTTCCCTTTTCTTTTTCAAAGTTGTTCTCGGCTTCGGACGAAGCAGGATTTTGTTGGGATGGGGTTTTCAGGTCTGGTGCCCTAAGAATGGGCCGCCTCATGTACCCTCCCGTTTTTGCATTCAGTGTCCTCTATAGCTTGGGTATTGTTTTCCCAAAAGTAATGAATGCAGCTGTGGACTCTATCCATCTGAAAAGAAGAAAATGATCAGGTAGCATAATTTAAGTTATTACCTATTCCCCAGTTTTACACAATCAACACAGTTATATTAATACACGTTTTACCTTGTATCTAAGCCTCTGCAGGCTGCCCTCTCCATTTATAAAGAAAAACTTAAATTATGCTTGCTTGATAATTTTCTTTTCTTCAGATGGAGTCCACAGCTCCCCGCCCGTATTTTTTCTGTAGTGCGTCTTATTTTTGTTCTTCTTGCACCTTTTCACCCTGATTTCCTCTACTGTTCCTTGTTCCCTCGGCAGAATGACTGGGGGATGAGGGAAGTGGGATGAGTATTTAAGCCTGTGGCTGGGGTGTGTCTGCCTCCTCCTGGTGGCCAGGTTCTGAGTTCCCAAAAGTAATGAATGCCGCTGTAGACTCTTTCCATCTGAAGAAAAGAAAATGATCAGGTTAGCATCATTTATTACCTATTCCCCAGTTTTGCACAATCAACACAGTTATATTAATACACTTTTTAGCTTGTATCTAAGCCTCTGCAGGCTGCCCCCTTATTTCAGCAGAAGCATGCAGGATAGTGTTGGAAGTTATCCAGCTTGCTGGTTCCCTGTACGGTCACTGTATAATCGGTGCATATACAGATAGTCCTTCTCAGGAATGCACCTTAATTGTGGGGATAATGGGAATATTGTTCTATGCCCATTTTGGTATATTTCATGCCAAACATACTGGTTGTGCAGTCATAACATAAATGGGTTCTAAAAGCTTATCTGAGATCCTTTTTGTTCAGAAATAGCAGATATGCTGACCTCCCTCCATGCTCCCTCCATGTGATCGTTTTGTAGGCCCCCCTCTTCCTTTTTTTTTTCCCCCCATAAGGCAGGGAGAGTCCACGGCTTCATTCCTAACTGTTGGGAAATACAACACCTGGCCACACCCCAAAGGCTTAAATATCCCCCCCACCCCAAGGCAGAACATACTGCAATGTGCAATCTCATCATAGAACATTTACTGTTTCTGCAGAATTATTTTTTGCCTGCACTTTTAATTTCTGTCTACAGGTGTCACTGTTCCATTTTCTCGCAATGTAAATATTTACTACGTTCCTCTCTCTTCAGTTTCCTCTCCCTTCCTGAACTCCAGTGCACAGGGTAAAATTAGTCCTAGAGGAATTTTTGTTGAAATGTTTCCCTTACTGTGGGATTGCATCTTTAGCAATGGAGGACTCTGATAATATGTTAGAAGGTTCTGCACCTTCTATTATAAATACCTGTTTATATTGTGAGGAGGCAGTGGTTTGTCCACCTGCTCAATTTTGTTCCAATTGCCTAGGTACTGTCCTAAAGTCTAAGAAGGGAGCTAAATCTACTAACCCCCTAGCATAATTGGTCCCTTCTTGCCGTCAACCTCTAAGGATTCTTTGTTCCGGGAAATGTCTACCCTATCCCCTCAAACCGCTGCACATGCAGTTCCCCACGGAGCCTTATACTCTGGCTGGAGGGGGCTTTTTCCCTGCTGACTTTACCACGCAGTTAAAATCTGCTATGTCTGCGGCCCTGAGTGCATTACATATCTCTGGGATTCAGCTAATTTTCAATCGGATTTAGCCAGTATGTCTCAATTGTCCGAGGATGAGTTAACCTCTTTAGCATAAGAGGGTGAGCTCTTGGAGTTTGAGACTTCATGTACTAAACCCCCTCCTTCCGAGGAGCCCTCCTTTAGATTTAAGATTGAGCTTCTGCGTTTTTTGTTAAAGGAGGTTTGGTCTACTTTAGAGGTTCCAGAAGCATCTCTACCAGAGGAACCCAAGATTCCTACGTTAGACAGGGTTTATGAAGACAGAAAGGCTCCACAAACTTTTCTGGTCCCACTTTGCATGGTGAATATTATCAGCAGTGAATGGAAAAGAGTTTGAACTCCTTTTTCCCCGGTCCCTGATTCTTAACTAGAATTGTGGGGTTCTATCCCTATGGTGGATGGTGCCATTTCGACGCTAGCTAAGTGTACTACTATCCCTCTGGAAGATCGTTCTTCCTTTAGGGAGCCCATGGACAATAAGTTGGAGAGATTTTCTGAGAAGAATGTTCACACACACAGGATTTTTATTTCAACCGGCGGCGGTGTGACTTATCGAGGTGGAATCTCCCCTCGAGGATATTCAGGAGAGGATTAAGGCTTTAAGAATAGCCAACTCTTTTATCTGTGATGCGAATATGCAGATTATACGTCTGAACACAAAGTCCTCAGGTTTTGCGGTCCTAGCTCGCAGAGCTCTCTGGTTGAAATCTTTGTCTGCGGATATGGTTTCTAAATCCAGACTCCTTTCTTTACCCTTCAAGGGGAAGGTGCTATTTGATCCAGGCCTGGTGCTTACCCTTCCGCAAGATAAAAAGAACAGACCTAAGGGACGGCAATCCTCTCATTTTCGTTCCTTTCGTTCGGACAAGTCCCAGAGAACTGATTCATCCTCCAAGCCTAAGCAACCCAAAAGTACCTGGAAACCTGCTCAGTCCTGGAATAAGTCCAAGCAGACTAAAAATCCTGCAGATAACAAATCTGCATTAAGGGGCGGTCCGGGATCGGATTGAGCAGGGGCAGACTGTCATTTTTCTCAGATGCTTGGTTTTAGGATGTTCAGGACCATTGGGTACTGGAGGTTGTATCTCAGGGGTACAGGATAGGATTCAAATCTCATCCGCCCCGGGGCAGATTCCTACTCTCCAGGCTGTCTACAAGACCAGAGAAGAGGACAGCCTTTTTAGATTGCATAAGGGATCTATCCTCCATAGGAGTAATAGTTCCTGTACCTGCATCAGAAAGAGGTCTGGGGTTCTATTCAAACCTCTTCGTGGTTCCCAAAAAGGAGGGAACTTTTCGGCCCATTTCTGGACTTGAAGTGCCTAAACAAAGCATCCCCTCCTTCAAGATGGAGACTATCAGATCGATCCTTGCCCTGGTTCAGGAAGGACAGTTTGACTACCATTGATCTGAAGGATGCATACCTGCATGTTCCGATCCACAAGGATCATTTTCAATTCCTAAGGTTTGCTTTTCTGGATCAACACTACCAGTTAATAGCACTTTAGTTTGGCTTAGCTACTGCTCTCAGAATATTTACAAACGTTCTGGGTGCTCTCATGGCGGTGGCCAGAACCCAAGGAATTGCAGTAGCACCATACCTTGATGATATCTTGGTACAGACACCATCTTTTCGTCTGGCTAAAGATAACTCAGAATTTTTTCTGAGTCTTCTTCGGTCTCATGGATGGAAGATAAACTTGGAAAAGAGTTCTCTTACTCCAAATACCAGGGTGAATTTCCTGGATACAGTTATTGTCTTGGTATCCATGAGGATCTTTCTAACAGATCAAAGACGTTGCAAGCTGACATCAATGTGCCTTGCCCTCCAGGTCGCCTCAAGATCTTCGGTAGCTCAATGCATGGACGTGATTGGACTCATGGTGTCTTGTATGGACATTATTCCTTTTGCCAGATTCTGTCTCAGACGTTTACAACTGAGACACTGGAACAGCGATCATTCGGACCTGTCACAACAGATCGTATTGGACAGCCTGTCAAGAGATTTGTTCTCTTGGTGGCTTTGTCAAGATCACCTGTCTCGATGCACGTGCTTCTTGAGACCGTCCTGGGAGATTGTGACTACGGACACCAGCCTTTCAGGCTGGGGAGCAGTCTGGGGTGCCAGGAAGGCACAGGGGTTATAGACTCAGGAAGAGTCCACTCTTCCAATCAGTATCTTGAAACTCCGGGCAATCTTCAATGCGCTGAAGGCTTGGCCCCTTCTGGGTTTGTCCCAGTTTATCAGATTCCAATCAGACAATTTGACGACTGTTGCTTACATCAACCTTCAGGGAGGAACGACGAGTTCCTTAGCAATGAGAGAGGTGTCTCCAATCCTAGAATGGGCAGAAGCCCACAGTTGTGTATTGTCAGCGATACACATTCTGGGTGTGGACAATTGGGAAGCAGACTTCCTCAGCAGACCATCTTTTCACCCGGGCGAATGGTCTCTCCACCCCAAAGTGTTTGGAGAGATTTGCAGCACATGGGGTATGCCGGGGATAGACTCATCTCTTTCCTCCATTGCCTCTTCTCCTTCGTGTGGTGGCCTGCATCAAGAAAGAGCTAGCATTGGTTATTCTAATTGCTCCTTCCTGGCCGTGAATGACTTGGTTCGCGTATCTGGTGAGAATGTCCTACCTTGTCGCAGGGACCTGCTGATACAGGGTTCCTTACTAAATAAAAATATAGATTCTTAGGCTGACTGCGTGGAGATTGAACGCTTAGTCTTAGCCAGAAGAGGATTCTCTGAGAGTGTCATAGACACTTTGATTCAAGCTTGTAAACCGGTTACTCTGCACATCTACCATAAGGTATGGCAAACTTACCTTCACTGGTGTGAGGAGCGTGGTTTTTCGTGGCATAAGGTAAAATTTGCCTGAATTTTATCTCTTCTACAGAATGGTTTGGAGAAGGGTCTATTTGCCAGTTCTCTGAAGGGACAGATAATCGGCCCTGTCGGTGTTGCTGCACAAAAGATTAGCTGAGCTTCCGGATGTTCAGTCCTTAAAGTCTCTGACTAGGATCAGACCTGTGTTTAGACCTGTGACTCCGCCTTGGAGTTTCAATCTTGTTCTTCGTGTTTTGCAGCAGGCTCCGTTTGAGCCCATGCATACTGTTGACATTAAACTGTTATCTTGGAAAGTTTTGTTTCTATTAGCCATTGCCTCTGCTTGCAGAGTCTCTGAGATCTTGGCTTTACAGTGTGACCCACCTTACCTTGTTTTTCATGCCAATAAGGCGGTTTTACGTACTAGGCTTAATTTTCTTCTTAAGGTGGTGTCCGATCGTAACATCAATCAAGAGATTGTTGTTCCTTCCTTGTGTCCCAATCCTTTTTTTGCGAAGGAACGTTTGCTTCACAATCTGGATGTGGTTCGTGCTTTGAAATTTTACCTTCTGGCTACTAAGGAATTCAGACAATCTTCATCTTTGTTTGTCGTTTATGCGGGTACACGTAGGGGGCAGAAGGCCACTACGTCTTCCTTAACAAAATAAGATACAACAGAGCTGAAAAGTACTTGAAAGTACTAGAAAGCTTAGGGTTAAACTTTAAACAAGGTGTTATATTAGGTCAAAACAAATCAGGTCTGACTCGTGTTACCACTATAACATTTAATAAAACAAACTAGTCATCCAATATATTGAGTATAAAAACAAAATTAAAACAAAAATGATTATATTGAATGTCTCCTCTAATAATGATTATCCGGATGTGGAAAAATATCTAAAATGTCCTTTAACACATGGAGTATAAAACATCTAATACGCTCAATACCACCTTATTTAAAAAAAATGGAATATTCGGTCCATTGATAAAAACAAAATGAGAAGTGATGTCTTGAAATATATTCAATGCAGTGGGTATGAAATGGCTTGTATTGTAGCAGTTTTTATACAATTTGCAACATCTTGTCAATGTGTATATATTGTATGTATACAGATTTCAACAATCCGTCTTGAAAAAGCCCTAGTTGGGCTCTGAGAGGGTCTGCTGCATTGATTATCTGTTAAAGTGAAACACGTCGAAAATAATCTAAGGGGAACTTGTAGACTAATCAAGACTCTGCGTAGAGTATAAAGAAATTGTTGTCATTTTACGATTTTGACAGACGAGTATCCGCTAACTAAGATTGTAAGGATACGTTAGCCCTGGAGATCTGCCATTTACATAAGATCCATCCTGCTTGATCCGTCCCATGACGTAGTCACAATTTAAAGATCCGACTTGGACCGGAAGTGTGCAGGAGAGACACACCTTGTGTACAAGACACATCCAAGACCGGAAAATGACAGGAAAATAACCGGAGGTCACAGAACCTGGACGAGACCACAAATATCGGAAGAGGGACCAGTACAGTATCTACAATCTGTTACAATATATACACATTGGCATTGATGTTGCAATTTGTATAAAAAAAGCTACAATACAAGCCATTTCATACCCACTGCATTGAATTGAATATATTTCAAGACATCCCTTCTCATTTTGTTTTTATCAATAGACTGTCTATTCCATTTTTTATATAAGGTGGTATTGAGCGTATAAGATGTTTTATGCTCCATGTGTTAAAGGACATTTTAGATGTTTTTCCACATCCAGATAATCATTATTAGAGGAGACGTCCTCAATATAATCATTTTTGTTTTAATATTGTTTTATACTCAATATATTGGATGACTAGTTTGTTGTTTTATCAAATGTTATAGCTGTAACACGAGCCTTATTTGGTTTTAACCTAATAGAACACCTTATTTAAAGTTTAACCATAAGCTTTCTTGCAGTTTTTTTTAGCGCTGTTGTATCTAATTTTGTTAACTACTTTCTGTTCTGACTGTGAGACAAGTCCTACAATAGCTCTTTTAGGGTTGAAAGTGTAGCACTGTTAGTCACACCTATTTTACACACTAAGTCTTCCTCGTCTTTTTGGTTGAGGAGTGTCATCCGCTTGGCTTATGAGAAAGCGGGACAGCAGCCTCCTGAGATGATTACGACTCTTTCCACTAGAGAAGTTGCTTCTTTCTGGGCTTTTAAGAACGAAGCCTCTATGGATCAGATTTGTAAGGCGGCTACCTTGTCCTCCTTACACACTTTTTCTAAATTTTACAAATTTGATGTGTTTGCATCGGCTGAAGAAGCTTTCGGGAGTAAGGTTTTGCAGGCTGTGGTGCCCTCAGATTAGTGTCCACCTTTTTTATTTATTCCCTCCCGTTATTGCTTCAGTGTCCTGTGGAGCTTGGTTATTGTTTTCCCAACAGTAAGGAATATTGTCGTGGACTCTCCCTGCCTTATGGAAAGAAAACAAAATGTATGCTTACCAAATAAATTCCTTTCTTTCCTGGCAGAGAGTCTCCACGACCCCACCCGTTAGAATTTTTTGGGCGGCTCCATTTTTGTTATTCTTCTAGGCCTTTATACCCTGATGTTTCTCCTACTTTTCCTCATTCCCTTGGCTGAATGACTGGGGATGGGGGAAGTAGTAGGGACATTTAAGCCTTTGGCTGGGTTGTCTTTGCCTCCTTATGGTGGCCAGGTGTTGTATTTCCCAACAGTAAGGAATATTGTTGTGGACTCTTCCTGCCAGGAAAGAAAGGAATTTATCTGGTAAGCATATATTTTTTTTTTTAAGTAGTAGTTGTATAGCCTCCTATCCCTCCCAAACTTGTTTTCCGTAGCCTAGGGTCCCGCTACTCCCTCTGCCGCTGGGCCGCCTCCTGTCTTTACTCCCACACCACCTACCTGCACCAAAGGAGATGGTTAGACCGTGTCACTTTCTGTGACTATCGGAAAAATCTGTCTTCATAAAAGTGTAGTGGTGTATATTTGTCTTTTTATTTTATTTTTTTGCCTATGTAGTATTTGCATGTATATTTCTGAAGTGAAATATGTTTAATGTGTTTGGGTGTATATTTTATTTTATCAGGGATCCTAAGATTGTTGATGTTCACCAGAGGGAGTCACCAACTATAGAAAGGATTTCAGTCACACTTAATACTGCTAGTAAATCGGTTCAAGTCAACGGGGCTGCTACAGTAAGTATTATTGGAGTAAAAATAACAAATACAGTGATGTTCAATTACAGAAATGTAAACTAGAGTAAATATATCTACATTACCCTTATTTAGTTCTAATGAATTTTGGATTTTATGGGAAAATTAAGTGTAATGTGATCTTTAACAGGAATTAAGAAAACCCAGTTATGCAGAAATTTGCCAGCGAACAAGTAAAGATGCACCGACATTGCAACCTTCTAAGGAACAGAAGCAAAACACAGCAGTTTGTGCGAAAGAAGAAAGGAAACTTCCTGACACTTCTACAGAGAAATCAAGGGATAATCCTCCAACAAAGTCAAACCCCGGACGACCCAAAGACCAGAGGAGACTGTCAGGCCGCAGGTCTCCGCCGCCTCCTCTAGCTATTGGAAAAAGAGTAAATAAAGAACCTGGAAGCCCATTAAAATCTCCTCAGTAAAAAAAAAATGCAAAAGGTGACCTGGTAAATGATGCATTAGTGGTCATGCCCTTCTCGCATACAGTGAATGAGTAGCTGGATAACAGCTGTTGGCAGTTCACATTTTGCTTAACTTGCATTTCCCTCAATCTTATTTTGTGATCCTCATCAATTTTCAGCCCCAATTTTTATATAATATCCTTATTGTTTTTGAATCGAAAACATATTTTATTTGCTTTTCACTAGTTAGTGAACTTGCATTCATATCTCAAAAAGCTTTTCTGTTAATATTTTAGAGAGCTTACTTTTCTTTCATTAGTACGCTTATTTTGGTGTACGAAATGGTTGAACATTTTCTTTCTTTTTTTTAGTTTTCATTTTTTAATATATGTGTAAAATGTAGATTAAACCTGATATAAACTTGGAAACAAGTTGTTTTTTGGGTTTTTTTGTTTTGAGTTTTTTGTGTTTTTTTTTAAATCACAAAATAAAGTTTAGTCCCTAGAATGTTAAGGATACATTGATTACAATATAGTAGAATATTTGTAACTGCCACCAGCCTGTACCCAACTTCTCATTCCATCAATAAGAGTTGATACAATCGTGGATTTCAAAGCACATTGTTCTTAAATAATTTTGGAAGAAAGAGTACAAGCGCTTGTTGGTTTATCTCAGTGCTCTGTTTAGAGTTTTTTTTTTTTTCCCTCAAATACGTTAATCTTTTTGGAAAAGATTAATATATCTTCCTTATGGGCTGTTCATTGTTCATTTCACTGCTGCACCAGGAAATTTCTGCGTAGAGCTGACATCTCCCATATCTACAACCATTTATTTTTGTGTGATAATCTATTTGCTCTTTATATTAAGTGGTGGGAGATGCCTTTGCCATAACCACCTGGGAATGAGTTCTACACTAAAAAGTACTTTCTGAAGGACAAGGATGCACTAAATTTAGCTCGTTTCTAATAAAGAGGCTAAATTATTTTACTTTAAAATGTGTAAGGATAAAAGTATTCAGAAGAGCGTAATGGTCCATATATTAGTAGACCTGATGCTCATAGAGTACAGTTTATTCCACACAATGTTTATTTAAACAGCCGTTTTTTTTTCTTTTGTTTTTTTTTTTTGCTTTTCGTTTTTTGATTAATTTTTTAAAGAAATATTTCCATCCAATATTTAAAGACTTGAATTTTATTTAAACTTGAAAATGACTTTGCCTTAACTTTTGTATAAGACAGCTTAGATTTAATTAAGTCTGACCCATGTTAAGGGCCAGCATGAGTGAAATACAGAATTACTTGGTTTCAGTATATATGTTATGACTGATCTGAGTAATAACACTGTTGTACCGGAACTAGCAACAGTTTTTGTAATATATATATATGATCGCAAACATTTGATCTTTTTTTTTCTTCTATTTTTTTTTTTTTTTTTCAGATTGTTGAAATGTAAATGCAAATAGTCAATACTGTATTAAATATGTGCACTTGAAAGTATGTGCTTTGCTTGTACAGTTGTAAATAATCAGAACATATAAAAATGGTACCCTACAGAAAAAGCTAAAAAATTATTGTTGATATATTATACATGTTGCTGTTAAGCTGGATGTAGATAAACTAAATGTTGTGGTTTGGATATTTACTTTCATCTGTTTCATTTTTGAGTTTTTGTTTTCTTACTTTTAATTCTGGTGTGTTGGACTAATTTTGCCTATTCACTGCAAAATGGAGAGTTCGAGAGTCTTACTTGGTAAACAAAAACCCTCTTTCTCTTATCTTCAAATCTACACATTTACCTAATTTTGTGTGTATATAGTGACTACTGGACCCTTTTATCAATTTAGTAGATACACAAAGTAATTTTGCTTTGGATACGGTTTCTTTTTTTCTTCTTTTTTTTTTAATGAAATACTCAAAGGCTGCCAAAACCTTGAACCTTACCACATTGTCTTTCCAAGAGTCAGTAGCAATGCCGATTTTTAAATACTGACATGTACCTCCAGTTCCTTCCATTTTGTTTTAAAGGTTCCACCCACCCCTGAGCTTTTATTTTAGTTGTTTTCTGTCAATCAGTTTATCTCTAGTATGTTGCAGCTTAAAGTGTATTTACATTTTTTTTAAATAAGTGAAATTCTTAACCTTACACAAAATGTAATTCCTTTCATGGAATTCTATTATATGTTTGCAGATGAGGTCCCTGCTTTCTATAGAAGGGAGTTTCAATTGTGTATAGTACATACCACTATATATTTTTTTTTTCCTCCGCTGAAATTTTGAACATTGCAATCAATGATAACAGATTTTCAGCTAGGTAACTTGTTCAGGCTGAAACAATTTTAATCTGAAATCATTAAAATTCACCCAGTCCACATGCAGTACAAAAATGTGCTGTTGCTAACTTTGTTACATATTTAAACAAAGAACTGGAACTCCATATAGTGTTTGTCCATTTTGTATGCATTTTACAATCCACAAGAGGTTTTACAGTATTGGTTGCAGTACTCTTATGCTGCATCCAACTTTTATGCACAGCAAGTGATAGAGATTTGAATTATAGGAGTTAATTGTATTGAGATCTTCTAAAACAAGTCACAATGTCACTTTTCCTATAATTTTACCAATACTGGGACATTGTGCCTTTAAGTAACTAAGAGCAAATAAATACTCACTTAGCTGTTGTTGGGTTTGGTGATCAGCAGTTGAGAGCTGGTGTAAATCTTTCTGTATCTCTTGTCTGATTACAATTATTTCTGTACAAAAAACCTTTTACACTAACAGCTGCAGGCAGTTGAATACTTCTGCACAGCTGCTATTTTCATGCAACAGAAATGTCATACTTAAACATTCTAAGGGTTGTCATTTTGTTCTTTCTTCCATTAAGACTGGAATCGAGCTTATGTGTAAACTTGGTAATTTAAGTTTGTGACATACCGTGTAAAATTGTCTAATTTGAAAAAAATGTAGGTTATGAAAAATAAAGATTTAGGCACTGTTGATATTTTCTATTTTATTCTCCTAATGAACAAAATGTGTGTATGTATGTATATAAATATATACATACACGTTATTACTGCTGATAACTAGTGATTTCCTTACAACTTGATTTTTATATTTTAAGAACAGAAATGTGACTAAGATCCTAAAATTGCTTTGAGGATGTTGTGGCATAGTTTAAATAAATCCATTATTTTGATAAAATAAATTCACAGCTGTTCTTTAAGGGAATCTACTAAACAAAAAAATATGTTCAAATTATATGTAATTATTTATAAAACATTTTTGTATTGAACTCCAGGGTTTTGTTTCCCTTTTTGTTTCTGAATTCCTTGTTTCAAATTGACCTTAAAATCCTAGATCAGGTTATCTTTTGTAAGTGTGTTACCTCTCCCATTAATGGTCTTATGCACATTTCAGCTGATACAAATTACTGGCAAATGAGACAATGATTTGTACAAAGACCTACTTATGCACCCCTGGAGCACAGTTGATACTTGAAGACACATCCAGTGACGTCATACAGAAAGTCAGAAGAACGCCATTTATACAAAGTCAGACATAAACTAATTTAGAGGAGTTGGAAGGAGAGCCAAATCAGCTGACTCAACACAAATCCTTTTACAGAGTAGTTTAAGAAGTAAGAGAGAACTTACAAAGCTAAACTGAAAGGAAAAAGACCAGATTATCACAATTTTACAAAAACACTTAACTATATTGTAGTATTATATCCTCCTTAAATGGTCATTGTAGTGTTACAATTACATGCTCTAATCTGTTAATGTAATTTTAACTAGTGTAGCTGGGTTGTGCAACTAGAGGCGATTGGATTGGTAGCAGTTACCACTTTAAGACCAGTTTGTTTAAAGGGACGTGAAACCCGAAATTTCTTTCATGATTCAGATAGAGCACTGGTTTTCAAACCTGTCCTCAGGCCTCCCTAACGGGCCACATTTCTTTGATATAGGTGGCGAGAGTCCAAGATCTGTTACGTATGGTATATATATATTCCTACCACAGGAGGATGCAAAGTTTCCCAAACTCCAAAAGCTTATAAAACCACTCCCACCTCACTCATACATTAGTTTTTACTTTGCCTCCGTTGGATGTGGTGTAAGTAAGATGATGTGCTTGATTTTCTTCAGTGAAAGGTGCTTCAGAGCATATTGAAGCCCAGTTCCCCTCAGTACAGTGCTTGTCAGAGGGATTTGATTGGAGTATTGCCTCATGATACAATGTTTTCACCTCATGGGAAATCCTTCATGGGCTTTCTGTAAATTCGGTCACAGGGACTCGTCTTCTGCCTCCCTTTACAGATCGACTTTATACTCCTATTCCATTACCCCTGCTGATGTTTCAGTACTGTTTTGGCTGTCTGTTACTAACTGGACAAGTGTCTACAAATAAGTATATTTCTTTTTAATGACACGTTGAGTCCACTGATCATCATAATTACTATTGGGAATATCACTCCTAGTCAGCAGGAGGAGGCAAAGCACACAACAGCAAAGCTGTTAAATGCCACTCCCCTTACCCACAACCCCCAGTCATTCTCTTTGCTTGTGTTAGTTACAAGGAAGGGGTAACGTTTGGTGTCTGATTCTTCAATCAAGAGTTTATTTTTTGAAGCAGAGCAAGTTTGCTTTGTTTTGTCTTTAAGGTTTTTGCCGTAGTCCACTTCACTCTCTTCAGTAGAGCAGTGGGGGCTTTTAAGCTTTTGGGAACTAGGGGGGTATAATCCCCTCTGCGCCTCCCATAGGAGTTTAGCTGCCCCTGTTTGCTGGTAAAGTATGAGAAGATTGCTCAGTCTTTTTGTCTCTTCCACAGGTCTATGTAAGGAGTTTCTCTTGTAAGGTGTATCCAGTCCACGGGTCCATCCATTACTTGTGGGATATTCTCCTTCCCAACAGGAAGTTGCAAGAGGACACCCACAGCAGAGCTGTCTATATAGCTCCTCCCCTAACCCCCACCTCCAGTCATTCTCTTGCAACTCTCGACAAGATAGGAAGTATCAAGAGATATGTGGTGACTTAGTGTAGTTTTACCTTCAATCAAGAGTTTGTTATTTTTAAACGGTACCGGCGTTGTACTGTTTTACTCTCAGGCAGAAATTAGAAGAAGATTCTGCCTGGAGGTTTGATGATATTAGCGGTTTGTAACTAAGGTCCATTGCTGTTCTCACACATAACTGAAGAGTATGGGAAAACTTCATTTGGGGGAACAGTCTGCAGATTACCTGCTTTGAGGTATGTTCAGTATTTTTAATTCTAGAGAGATGAATAAGTTCTAGAAAATGCTGACAGAGCCTTGTGTATTTGAGGTAAGCCTGATGCAGTGATTTAACGACTGGGATCATGCTTCAAAACAGGGTAATACTCATGTTAATACTCATATTACTTAGTGACAAAATGTTTTACATGTTTCATAAATAGGACGTTTTTTTCTCTGAGGGAGATAAGTCTTTATTTGGGGCCTAGTTTTCCACATGGCTTGTTAGATACTCCAAGGAGTATTTTCTTAAGGCCCCTCTGACATCCAGTACATGGTGGGAGGGGCCTATTTTCACGCTTTAGATGCGCAGTTTTCCTTCAGACTGAGACATCCAGCTTCCCTAGAGGAGTCCTCTGGCATCTGAGGACCATTACAAAGGGTTTATTTCTGCACAAAATCGTATTTGAGGGCAGGTAGGAGCCTCAGCAGAGCTGTGGCAAGGTGAGCAACTGTCTTTTAACGTTTTTTAAATCCGGTTTATGGCCTAAGGGGTTAATCATCCATTTGCAAGTGGGTGCAATGTTGCTTTAGTCCCTTACACACACTGTAAAAATTTCAAAGACTTTACTATATTTTTACACTGTTTTGCAGTTTATGTGCTAGTTTTTTTCTCTTAAAGGCACAGTAACGTTTTTGTTTAATTGCTGTTTCACCTTTATTAAAGTGTTTTCCAAGCTTGCTTGTCTCATTACTAGTCTGTCAAACATGTCTGACATAGAGGAAACTCCTTGTTCAATATGTTTGGAAGCCATTGTGGAACCCCCTCTTGTACCAAATGTACTGAAATTTCTATAAACTATAAAGACCATATTATGGCGCTTAAAGATTTATCTCCAGAGGATTCTCTGACTGAAAAAAGGAAGATTATGCCATCTAGCTCTCCCCATGTGTCAGAACCTATAACTCCCGCTCAAGTGACGCCAAGTACATCTAGCGCATCTAATTCTTTTACCTTACAGGACATGGCGGCAGTTATGAATGCTACCCTCTCAGAGGTATTGTCCAAACTGCCAGGTTTACAAGGAAAGCGAGACAGGTCTGGGGCTAGAACTAATACAGAGCTTTCTGACGCTTTAATACCTGTGTCCGATATACCCTCATAATACTCAGAAGCCGAGGCAGGTGAGCTTCTATCTGTTGGTGACATTTCAGACTCAGGGAAGGCGTTACTTCAGTCTGATTCTGAAATGACAACGTTTAAATTTAAGCTTGAACACCTCTGCTTATTGCTTAGGGAGGTTTTAGCGACTCTGGACGACTGTGAACCCATTGCAGTTCCAGAAAAATTGTGTAAGATGGACAAATACTTTGCAGTGCCTGTTTACACTGATGTTTTTCCAGTCCCTAAGAGGTTTTCGGAAATTATTACTAAAGAATGGGATAGACCAGGTGTGCCGTTCTCTCCCCCTCCTGCTTTTAAAAAGATGTTTCCCATAGATGCCGCCATACGGGACTCGTGGCAGACGGTCCCTAAGGTGGAGGGAGCAGTCTCTACCCTAGCTAAGTGTACAACTATCCCCGTAGAGGACAGTTGTGCTTTCCTAGATCCTATGGATAAAAAATTGGAGGGTCTCCTTAAGAAAATTTTTATACATCAGGGTTTTATTCTCCAGCCTCTTGCTTGCATTGCCCCAGTTACTGCTGCAGCGGCTTTTTGGTTCGAGTCTCTTGAGGAGGCTCTACAGGTGGAGACCCTGTTAGATGATATTTTAGACAGGATTAAAGCTCTTAAGTTAGCTAATTCCTTTATTTCTGACGCCGTTTTTAATTTAACCAAGCTAACGGCTAAGAATTCAGGTTTTGCCATTCTGGCGCGTAAGGCGCTATGGCTTAAGTCCTGGTCAGCAGACGTTGCTTCAAAGTCTAAGCTTCTTAACATCCTCTTCAAGGGACAGACCCTATTCGGGCCTGGCCTGAAGGAGATCATCTCTGACATTACCGGAGGAAAAGGTCACGCCCTTCCTCAGGATAGGTCCAATAAGTTAAGGACCAAACAGAATAATTTTCGTTCCTTTCGAAACTTCAAGAGTGGCGCAGCTTCAGCTTCCTCTAATACAAAACAAGAAGGAAATTTCGCCCAGTCCAAACCAGTCTGGAGACCTAACCAGGCTTGGAACAAGGGGAAGCAGGCCATAAAACCTGCTGCTGCCTCTAAGACAGCATGAAGGAGTAGCCTCCGATCCGGGACCGGATCTAGTAAGGGGCAGACTTTCTCTCTTCGCCCAGGCTTGGGCAAGAGACGTCCAGGATCCCTGGGCACTAGAGATGGTTTCCCAGGGATATCTTCTGGAATTCAAAGGTTCATCTCCAAAGGGGAGATTTCATCTCTCACAACTTTCTGCAAACCAGATAAAGAGAGAGGCATTCTTACGTTGCGTTCAAGACCTACTGGTTATGGGAGTGATCCACCCAGTTCCAAGAGAGGAACAGGTGCAGGGTTTCTATTCAAACCTGTTTATAGTTCCCAAAAAAGAGGGAACTTTCAGACCTATCTTGGATCTCAAGATCCTAAACAAATTTCTCAGGGTCCCATCGTTCAAGATGGAGACTATTCGAACCATCCTACCTATGATCCAGGAGGGTCAATATATGACTACCGTGGACTTAAAGGATGCTTATCTCCACATTCCGATTCACAGAGATCATCAGTTCCTCAAGTTCGCCTTCCTAGACAGGCATTACCAGTTTGTGGCTCTTCCCTTCGGGTTAGCCACGGCACCAAGAATCTTTACGAAGGTTCTAGGGTCCCTTCTGGCGGTTCTAAGGCCGCGGGGCTTAGCGGTGGCCCCTTACCTAGACGACATTCTGATTCAGGCATCCACTTTTCAAATCGCCAAGTCCCATACGGACATTGTTCTGGCCTTTTTGAGGTCTCACGGGTGGAAAGTGAACATAGAAAAAAGTTCTCTCCTCTCACAAGAGTTTCCTTCCTAGGAACTCTGATAGATTCAGTAGAAATTAAAATTTTTCTGACAGAGGTCAGGATATCAAAGCTAACTTCCTGCCGTGCTCTTCATTCCACTTCTCGGCCGTCAGTGGCTCAGTGTATGGAAATGATCGGCCTAATGGTAGCTGCAATGGACATAGTTCCGTTTGCCCGCCTACATCTCAGACCACTGCAACTTTGCATGCTCAACCAGTGGAATGGGGTCTACACAGATTTGTCTCCTCTGTTAAATCTGGATCAAGAGACCAGGGATTCTCTTCTCTGGTGGTTATCTCGGGTCCATCTGTCCAGGGGAATGAGTTTCCGCAGGCCAGAGTGGACTATAGTGACGACAGATGCCAGCCTTCTGGGCTGGGGCGCAGTCTGGAACTCCCTGAAGGCTCAGGGTTCATGGACTCAGGAGGAAGCCCTCCTTCCGATAAACATTCTGGAACTAAGAGCAATATTCAATGCTCTTCAGGCTTGGCCTCAACTAGCTGCGGCCAGGTTCATCAGATTTCAGTCGGACAATATCACGACTGTAGCCTATATCAAGCATCAGGGGGGAACAAGGAGTCCCCTGGCAATGATGGAGGTTTCCAAGATAATTCTATGGGCAGAGGTTCACTCTTGTCATCTCTCAGCTATCCATATCCCAGGAGTAGAGAACTGGGAGGCGGATTTTCTAAGTCTTTTCATCTGGGGGAGTGGGAGCTCCATCCGGAGGTATTTGCCCACTGATTCAACTATGGGGCAAACTGGATCTGATGGCGTCTCGTCAGAATGCAAAGCTTCCTTGTTATGGGTCCAGGTCAAGGGATCCCCAGGCAGCGCTGATAGATGCTCTAGCAGTGCCCTGGTCCTTCAGCCTGGCTTATGTGTTTCCACCGTTTCATCTCCTCCCTCGTCTGATTGCCAAGATCAAGCAGGAGAGAGCTTCAGTGATTTTGATAGCACCTGCGTGGCCACGCAGGGCTTGGTATGCGGATCTGGTGGACATGTCATCCTCTCCACCATGGACTCTGCCGCTGAGGCAGGACCTTCTACTCCAAGGTCCATTCAAACATCCAAATCTAATTTCTCTGTGTCTGACTGCTTGGAGATTGAACGCTTGATTTTATCAAAACGTGGTTTCTCCGAGTTGGTCATTGATACCTTGATTCAGGCTCGAAAGCCTGTCACCAGGAAAATCTATCATAAGATATGGTGTAAATATCTTCATTGGTGTGAATCCAAGGGTTACTCGTGGAGTAAGGTCAGGATTCCTAGGATACTATCTTTTCTCCAAGAAGGATTGGAAAAGGGATTATCGGCTAGTTCCTTAAAGGGACAGATTTCTGCTCTGTCTATTCTTTTGCACAAGCGCCTGGCTGATGTTCCAGACGTTCAGGCGTTTTGTCAGGCTTTGGTTAGAATCAGGCCTGTGTTTTATTTAGTTCTTAAAGTCCTTCAAGAGGTTCCGTTTGAACCCTTGCATTCCATAGATATCAAGCTTTTATCTTGGAAAGTTCTGTTTCTAGTAGCTATCTCTTCGGCTCGAAGAGTTTCAGAGTTATCTGCCTTGCAGTGTGATTCCCCTTATCTGATCTTCCATGCAGATAAGGTAGTCTTGCGTACCAAACCTGGGTTTCTTCCTAAGGTAGTATCTAACAGGAATATCAATCAGGAAATTGTTGTTCCGTCACTGTGTTCTAATCCTTCTTCAAAGAAGGAACGTCTGTTACACAATCTTGACGTGGTTCGTGCTTTAAAGTTTTACTTGCAAGCTACTGAGGATTTTCATCAAACATCTGCATTGTTTGTTGTCTACTCTGGAAAGAGGAGAGGCCAAAAGGCTTCGGCAACTTCTTTCTTTTTGGCTGAGAAGCATAATCCGTTTAGCTTATGAGACTGCTGGCCAGCAGCCTCCTGAAGGAATTACAGCTCATTCTACTAGAGTGGTAACTTCCACATGGGCTTTTAAACATGAGGCCTCTGTTGAACAGATTTGTAAGGCGGCGACATGGTCTTCGCTTCATACTTTTTCTAAATTCTACAAATTTGATACTTTTGCTTCCTCGGAGGCTATTTTTGGGAGAAAGGTCTTACAGGCAGTGGTGCCTTCCGTTTAAGTGCCTGCCTTGTCCCTCCCTTCATCCGTGTCCTAAAGCTTTGGTATTGGTATCCCACAAGTAATGGATGAACCCGTGGACTGGATACACCTTATAAGAGAAAACAAAATTTATGCTTACCTGATAAATTTCTTTCTCTTGTGGTGTATCCAGTCCACTGCCCACCCTGTCACTTTAAGGCAGGTGTTTTTATTTTTTAAACTACATTCACCACTGCACCCTATAGTTTCTTCTTTTTCTTACTTGTCTTCGGTCGAATGACTGGAGGTGGGGGTTAGGGGAGGAGCTATATAGACAGCTCTGCTGTGGGTGTCCTCTTGCAACTTCCTGTTGGGAAGGAGAATATCCCACAAGTAATGGATGAACCCGTGGACTGGATACACCACAAGAGAGAGAAATTTATCAGGTAAGCATAAATTTTGTTTTTTCCCTTTCATACTTTGTGAGATGCCCTGCTGCTGGGTGGATATACTGTGAGGCAAGTGCTGTTTTTTTATTATTTGAAGGAATTTGGCACTTGGAGGGTTAATATTCCTGAAGGTTCAGGATTTATTTTCCATTGCAGTATTATGGGATAATTTTCCTGACTCTGTTCAGGTTTGTTTTTATTTTTGCGTGGGGCACTGTGAGACTGCTAGGGTGATTGGTGCTTTAGGCAGTTTTATTTGTATTCTGGCTTTGGGAACGGCTTTATTCCTCAAGCTCAAGATGGCTTTAGATTGTAATTAATGGAGCATCTCCAGTAGCTTAGTATACCGATGCTCACTGAAGTCAGTGGAATAGTTATGGCCGGGAGGTTGTATGCCGCCCACGAGTTTGGTTTGGCACGTAGTGTTCGCACTCTTTAGCTCTGGTTGTTGGTATATTTGTGCAGCTGTGAGCGTCTTTTGTTTCTGTGTCTCTCCGGTGCTGCAGTTTTCTCAGAGAACGTCTGTGTGAGGTCCGGTTCATCTTAGCTGCATAGTGTGCCTTCTGGTTGCGCTTTCATATCCTCTGGCTGGTAGGGTTATTAAGCATCTCAGTGGGGCTGTTAGCATGCAGAGGTGCTTGTAACTCAGTATTTTTAAGTGATAGTATAGTTATTTAAAGAGACAGTAACGTTTTGTTTTTGAAAAATGTATTGTATATTTTTTTTCTGTGTGTTTAATATGGACCAAGAAGACTTGCAAGCTGTGACTTGTAACTTATGCCTAGATGCTAATGTGGAGCCTCCTATCCCTTTCTGTTCCTCATGTATAGAGAGGACTATGCAGTACAGGGATAGACTCTTTGATTCAGAGCCTTCATTTTCTAAGGAGAATGTTGTTCAGGAGCCTCCTGTTCAAGCTGTAGCTCAGCTTTCTCCTCATTCCTCTGTCTCACTCCTCGCATGCAGTTCCCTGCATGTCATCTCAGGCCATTTTTTCTTTACAGGATTTGTCTACTCACATATCCTCTGCTATATCTGATGCTTTGTCTGCTTTTCCTGTATTACAGGGTAAATGCAGAAGGACTTCTGACGCAGTTGCAGTTTTATCTAATGTTTCTTCTCATAGGACTGAGGAAGATTTTTCAGTAGCGTCTGAGGGTGAAATATCAGAATCTGATAGTGTGTCTCCTTTGACTGATTCTGAGGTGGTTTCTTTCAGATTTAAGATAAAACACCTCCGTTTGTTACTCAGGGAAGTTTTGGCTACTTTGGATGATTCTGATTCTATGGTTACTCCCAAGAAACCTAGTAAGCTTAATAAGTTTTTTGATGTTCCTTAGGTGGCGGAAGTTTTTCCTGTACCGGATAGGGTTTCAGAGATTATTTCTCGGGAATGGGAGAAGCCTGGAATTCCTTTTTCTCCTTCTCCTATTTTTAGGAAAATGTTTCCTATTGCGGATTCTATTAAGGAATCTTGGCAAACTGTGTCCCTAAGGTTGAGGGAGCTATTTCCACTTTGGCCAAGAGGACCACTATTCCTATTGAGGATAGTTGTGCTTTTAAGGATCCCATGGATAAGAAGTTGGAGGCTTTACTTAAGAGGATTTATGTTCACCAGGGTCTTCAGTGGCAACCTCTTGCGTGTATTGCTACGCTTACCAATGCGGCTGCCTATTGATTTGATGCATTGTCTGATTCTATTTTTCAGGAGACTTCTCTGGAAGAAATTCAGGATAGAATTAAGGCTTTAAAGTTGGCCAATTCTTTTATTGTGGACGCCTCTTTACAGGTTGTCAAGTTGGGAGCAAAGATTTCTGTTTTTGCTGTTTTGGCTCGCAGGGATTTATGGTTAAAGTCTTGGTCCGCGGATGTATCATCTAAGTCTAAGCTTTTATCAATTCCTTACAAAGGGAAGACTTTGTTTGGGCCTGGTTTGGCTGAAATTATCTCTATTACTGGTGGGAAGGGACATACTCTTCCTCAGGATAAGAGAAATAAGCAGAATGGTTGTCTGAGTAATTTTCATTCCTTTTGTAACTTCGCTGGTAAGTCTTCCTCTTCCTCCTCCGAGCAAGATCAATCCTGGCCTTCCTGGAGACATATTCAGACCTGGAGCAAGGGGAAGCAATCTAAGAAGCCTGCCGCTGACTCAGTCAGCATGAAGGGTTTGCCCCCGATCCGGGAATGGATTCCGTTGAGGGCAGGCTATCTTTGTTTGCTCAAGCCTGGGCAAGGGATGTTCCAGATCCTTTGGTAATAGATATTGTTTTCCAGGGATACAAGCTGGAGCTCAAGAATTTTCCTCCCAGGAGCAGGTTTCATCTTTCAAGGTTATCGGTAAATCAGTTAAAGGGGCAGGTTTCATCTTTCAAGGTTATCGGTAAATCAGTTAAAGAGGCATTTTCTTCTACAAGATAAGACGAGTCCACGGATTTCATCCTTGTGGGATATTATCCTCCTGCTAACAGGAAGTGGCAAAGAGCACCACAGCAGAGCTGTATATATATAGCTCCTCCCTCACCTCCACCCCCAGTCATTCTCTTTGCCTGTGTTTGTACTAGGAAGAGGTAAAGTGAGGTGTTAGTGTTAGTTTCTTCAATCAAGAAGTTTTTTATTTTAAATGGTACCGGTGAGTACTGTTTCCCTCAGGGGATATGGAAGAAGATTTCTGCCCTGAGGTTTATGATCTTAGCAGCTGTAACTAAGATCCATGTTGGTTACCACAGATCTGAAGATAATACAGGAGACATCTTCAGTGTGGGGACCGGTTCATGCTACAAGCAGCATTGAGGTATGTGCAGCCCTTTATTCTGAAGAGACATGGTATATCAGAAACGGCTGAAATTTATTCCCTGTTAGGGAAGGGGTAAGCAGTAGACCTGTCATCAAGTTGGGTGTTACTGAAACCTATGCATTATTTTTTATTATTCAGTTGACATTTTTTTGGGCAAGGAGTTATAATGGACAGAGTGCTGAAAGCCTCATTATAAAAGACACAGGGAGATATGTTTTGCGGTTGTTATTATAGTTATTATTGTAGTGTAT
Source organism: Bombina bombina (assembly GCF_027579735.1). Lineage (NCBI taxonomy): Eukaryota > Metazoa > Chordata > Amphibia > Anura > Bombinatoridae > Bombina > Bombina bombina. Next base: position 204,965,416 of record NC_069503.1, on the reverse strand, counting down.
ATTAGGGGTAAACATTTCCACATGGCTTGTATCGTAACCGCTCCTCCATGCGGTTGTTTGGGCCTACTCGGTCATCGGTCCTGATGGGCGGGGCTTATTTTCGCGCGCTCAGACGCACTCTGTATTCTGGCTAGGAAGCAGCAGACATTAGCTCCGGTGGAGCTTAAGCAGAATTTTTTCCTCTCCGGATTATTGTCGAGTCTTCTTGAAGTACCCTGGGGGCAGGTAGGCGCCACAAAGGTGCAGAGGGTATTTTTTGCTGTCTTTAATATAAATGTTGCTATAAATACATTTTAGAAGTTAATCCTCCCCTTACTACTTGGGGTGCAATAATTTTTGGAAACTTTGAGGATTGGGTTAATTTGAAATTAAATTAACGGTTTACAGCAGCTTTGAAAAAATTGTTCGCTTTTTTATCTTTTAAAGACACAGTACACGTTTTCAAGGAATTGTTTAAAGCATTTAATAAAGTGTTTAAACGGCTATTGTTGGTTTTTATTAATCTGACATTGAGGAATCTCAGTGTTCTATGTGTTTAGATGCCATTGTGGAACCCCCTCTTACATTGTGTACCTCTTGTACTGAAAGGGCCTTACATTGTAAAGAGCATATTCTAAGTAAAGATAGTGTGTCTAAGGATGATTCTCAGTCTGAAGAGAATCAAGATATGCCATCCAATTCTCCCCAAGTGTCACAACCTTTAACTCCCACACAAGCGACGCCAAGTACTTCTAATACGTCTAATTCCTTTACTCTGCAGGAGATGGCTGCAGTTATGTCAACTACCCTTACAGAGGTATTATCTAAATTACCAGTGTTACAGGGTAAACGCAGTAGGTCAGGTATTAATGTGAATACTGATTCCTCTGATGCTTTATTGGCTATTTCCGATGTACCCTCACAGTGTTCTGAGTTGGGGGTCAGGGAATTGCTGTCTGAGGGAGAAATTTCAGATTCAGGAAATGTGTTATCTCAGACAGATTTGGACGTAATGTCCTTTAAATTTAAGCTTGAACACCTCTGCCTGTTACTTCGGGAGGTTTTAGCGACTGGATGATTGTGATACCACCAGAGAAATTGTGTAAGATGGACAAATAGCTAGAGGTACCTACTTACACTGATGTTTTTCCAGTTCCTAAGAGAATTTCGGAAATTGTACAACTATTCCTATTGAGGACAGTTGTGCTTTCAAAGACCCTATGGATAAAAAGTTAGAGGGTCTTCTAAAGTAATGATTTGTTCATCAGGGTTTCCTTTTACAACCTACGACTTGCATTGTTCCAGTAACTACCGCAGCAGCCTTTTGGTTTGAGGCTCTAGAAGAGTCTTTGAAGGTTGAGACTCCCTAAGATGACATCCTAGATAGAATTGAGTCTCTCAAGCTAGCTAATTCTTTTATTAATTATGCCGCTTTTCAAATTGCTAAACTAGTGGCAAAAAATGCAGGATTTACCATTCTAGCGCGTAGAGCACTATGGCTCAAATCTTGGTCTGCTGATGTGTCGTCAAAATCTAAGCTGCTAGCTATTCCTTTTAAAGGTAAAACCCTATTCGGGCTGGAATTGAAGGAAATCATTTCTGCCATTACTGGAGGTAAAGGTTATGCCCTACCTCAGGATAAGTCTAATAAGATGAGAGGTAAACAAAATAATTTTCGTTTCTTTTGAAACTTTAAAGGAGGAACCCTCCATTTCCTCTTCCTCCACAAAGCAGGAAGGGAATTTTGCTCAATCCAAGTCCGTCTGGAGACCCAACCAGGCTTGGAATAAAGGTAAACAATCCAAGAAGCCCGCTGCTGCTACAAAGACAGCATGAAGGGGCGGCCCCCGATCCGGAAACGGGTCTAGTAGGGGACAGACTTTCTTTCTTTGCTCAGGCTTGGGCAAGAGGCATTCAGGACCCTTGGGCATTAGAAATCGTGACCCACGGGTATCAACTAGAATTCAAGGATTTTCTCCCAAGAGGGAGATTTTATCTTTCACGCTTATCTGCAGACCAGATAAAAAGAGAGGTGGTCTTATGCTGTATAAAAGACCTCTCTACCATGGGAGTAATTTGTCCCATTCCAAAACTGGAACAGGGGTGGGGGTTTTACTCAAATCTTTTCGTAGTTCCCAAAAAAAGAGGAAACTTTCAGACCCATCATTCAAGATGGAGACTATACGAACAATCTTACCAATGATCCAGGAGGGTCAATTTATGACTACCGTGGACTTGAAGGATGCATACCTTCATATCCCTATTCACAAGGATCATCATCATCAGTTCCTAAGGTTTTCTTTTCTGGACGAACATTACCAGTTCGTGGCTCTTCCCTTCGGGTTGGCCACAGCACCTAGGGTCTCTTCTAGCGGTTCTCAGACCGTGGGGCATAGCAGTTGCGCCTTATCTAGACGATATTCTGATTCAGGCGTCAACTTATCATTTGACAAAATCTCACACGGACATAGTATTGTCTTTCCTGAGAACTCACGGTTAGAAGGTGAACATAGAAAAGAGTTCACTAGTTCCACGGACAAGGGATCCCTTCTTGGGGACTCTGCTAGACTCGGTAGAAATGAAAATATTTCTGACGGAGGTCAGAAAATAAAAGATTCTAAATACTTGCCAAGCACTTAGGTCCATTCCTTGGCCATCAGTGGCTCAGTGTATGGAGGTCATTGGATTAATGGTAGCGGCAATGGACATCGTTCCGTTTGCCCGCTTTCATCTCAGACCACTGCAGCTGTGCATGCTCGGACAGTGGAATGGGGACTATGCAAATTTATCTCCTCAGATAAATCTGGATCAAGAGACCAGAGACTCTCTTCTTTGGTGGTAGTCGCCAGATCATCTGTCCCAGGGGACTTGTTTCCGCAGACCCTCGTGGGTGATTGTGACAACGGACGCCAGCCTACTGGGCTGGGGTGCAGTCTGGAATTCCCTGAAGGCTCAGGGTGTTTGGACTCAAGTGGAGTCTCTTCTTCCAATCAATATTCTGGAACTGAGAGCAATATTTAATGCGCTTCAGGCGTGGCCTCAGTTGGCTTCAGATTCATCAGATTTCAGTCGGACAACATCACGACTGTGGAATATATCAATCATCAAGGGGGAACAAGGAGTTCCTTAGTGATGATAGAAGTATCCAAGATTATCAGTTGGGCAGAGGCCCACTCTTGTTATCTGTTGGCACTTTACATTCCATGAGTAGAAAACTGGGAAGCGGATTTTCTAAGTCGTCAGACTTTTCATCCGAGGGAGTGGGAACTCCATCCGGAGGTGTTTGCCTCATTGATTCGCCAATGGGGCAGACCGGAACTGGATCTGATGGCATCTCGTCAGAATGCCAAACTTCCACGTTACGGATCCAGGTCAAGGGATGCTCAGGCTGAACTGATAGATGCTCTGGCAGTGCCTTGGTTGTTCAGCCTAGCTGTTTCCACCATTTCCTCTCCTCCCACGCGTGATTGCTCGAATCAAACAGGAGAGAGCTTCAGTAATCCTGATAGCGCCTGCGTGGCCAAGCAGGACTTGGTATGCGGATCTAGTGGATTTGTCCTCTCTGTCACCGTGGAAACTTCCTTTGAGACAGGACCTTCTCATTCAAGGTCCTTTCCAACATCCAATTCTAATTTCTCTGCAGCTGACTGCTTGGAGATTGAACGCTTGATTCTATCTAAGCGAGGATTCTCTTATTCGGTCATTGATACTTTGATACAGGCTCGAAAGCCTGTCACTAGAAAAATATATCATAAGATATGGCGTAAATATCTTTATTGGTGTTAATCCAAGGGTTACTCATGGAGTAAAATTAGGATTCCCAGGATTCTGTCTTTTCTCCAAGAAAGATTGGAGAAAGGGTTATCAGCAAGTTCCTTAAAGGGACAAATTTCTGCTTTGTCAATTTTGCTTCACAAACGTTTGGCAGATGTGCCAGATGTTCATTCTTTTTGTCAAGCTCTAAGTAGAATTAAGCCTGTATTTAGACCAATTACTCCTCCCTGGAGTTTGAATTTAGTTCTTCGAGTTCTTCAAGGGGTTCCGTTTGAACCCATGCTTTCCATAGATATTAAATTGTTATCTTGGAAAGTTCTGTTTTTAGTTGCTATTTCTTCTGCTTGAAGAGTTTCTGAGCTTTCAGCGTTAGTGTGATTCGCCTTATCTTATCTTTCATTCTGATAATGTGGTTTTGCGTACCAACCTGTATTTCTTCCTAAGGTTGTTTCAAATAAGAATATTAATCAGGAAATTGTTGTTCCTTCTTTGTATCCTAAACCTTCTTCTAAGAAGGAGCGTCTGTTATATAACCTGGACGTGGTCCGTGCCTTAAAGTTTTACTTACAGGCGACTAAGGATTTCAGTCTATCATCTTCATTATTCATTGTTTATTCTGGAAAGCGTAGAGGTCAGAAAGCTACGGCTACCTCTCTTTCTTTTTGGCTGAGAAGTATCATCCGCCTGGCATATGAGACTGCTGGACAGCAGCCTCCTGAATGAATTACGGCTCATTCTACTAGGGCTGTGGCTTCCACATGGGCCTTTAAAAACGATGCATCTGTTGAACAGATTTGTAAGGCTGCGACTTGGTCGTCCCTTCATACTTTTTACAAATTTGATACTTTTGCTTCTTCTGAGGCTGTTTTTGGGAGAAAAGTTCTTCAAGCAGTGGTGCCTTCCATATAGGTCTCTGTCTTGTCCCTCCCTTTCATCCTTGTCCTGTAGCCTTGGTATTGTATTCCACAAGTAAGGATGAAATCCGTGGACTCGTATCTTGTAGAAGAAAAGGAAATTTATGCTTACCCTATAAATTGAGTTCCACGATACGAGTCCACGGGCCCTCCCTGTCATTCTTTAAGACAGATTATATTTTTTTTTATTTCAACTTCAGTCACCTCTGCACTTTTTAGCTTCTCCTTTCTCTTCCTAAAACCTTCGGTCGAATGACTGGGGATGGAGGGAAGGGAGGAGCTATATATACAGCTATGTTGTGGTGCTCTTTGCCACTTCCTGTTAGCAGGAGGATAATATCCCACAAGTAAGGATGAAATCTGTGGAGTCGTCGTATCGTAGAAGAAATCAATTTATCAGGTAAGCATAAATTTCCTTTTTAAGTTGTGTCCAGGATCTTTCCGATATTGGAGTGATCATTCCTGTTCCAGTTCAGGAGCAGGTACTAGGGTTTTTTCCAATCTGTTCATCGTTCCCAAAAAAGAGGGAACTTTAAGACCCATTTTAGATCTCAAATTGGTAAACAAATTTCTCAAGGTTCCACCATTCAAGATGGAGACTATTCGGTCAATTCTACCTCTGGTCCAGGAGGGTCAGTTCATGACTACAGTAGATCTGAAGGATGCATAGCTACATATTCCCATTCACAATGATCATCACAAGTTTCTGAGATTTGCTTTTCTAGACAAGCATTTTCAGTTTGTGGCTCTAACTTTTGGTAGCTCCTTACTTGGACGATATTCTTGTTCAGGCTCCATCTTTTCAACAAGCAAGCTCCCATACGGAGTTGTCTTTTCTGCGCTTCCACGGTTGGAAGGTGAATTTATTAAAAAGTTCTTTGATTCTGGCTACAAGAGTGCTATTTTTGGGAACTATTTTAGATTCTCTGGAAATGAAGATTTTTTTGACAGAGGCAAGAAAGTCAAAAATGTTTAATTCCTGTCTAGCTCTTCAGTCATCTCCTCGGCCGTCGGTGGCCCAGGGTATGGAGGTTATTGGTCTGATGGTTTCGGTCATGGACATCATTCCTTCTGCCCGTTTTCATCTCAGACCTCTGCAGTTATAATCCCCGTTCCACTGTCTCAGCATGCATAAGGACCTGTCTCCGAAGATTGTTCTAGATCAAGCTGCAAGAGATTCTCTTCTGTGGTGGTTGTCTCAGGATCGTCTCTCCCAGGGAACCTGTTTTTGCAGGCCTTCCTGGGTGATTGTGACCACGGATGCCAGTCTGCTGGGTTGGGGAGCTGTTTGGGGTTCTCTGAAGGCTCAGGGTGGGTGGACCCGGGAAGAATAGTTTCTTCCTATAAATGTCTTAGAATTAAGGAAAATTTTCAATACTCTCCTAGCCTGGCCTCATTTGGCTTCAACCCAGTTTATCAGATTTCAGTCGGACAATATAACGTCCGTGGCTTACATCAATCATCAGGGGGGAACTCGGAGTTCCTTGGCGATGGAGGTAGCCAAGATTATTCGGAGGGCGGAGGCTCACAATTGTTGTCTTTCTGCGATCCACATTCCAGGGGTGGACAATTGGGAAGTGGATTTTCTGAGCAGGCAGTCTTTTCATCCGGGGGAGTGGGAACTTCATCCGGAGGTGTTTTCCAGTTTGATTCTCAAGTGGGGTCAACTGGAGTTGGATTTTATGGCATTTCGTCACAATACCAAGCTCCCGAAGTACGGTTCGAGGTCAAGGGATCCTCAATCGGTTCTAATCGATGCTCTAGCAGTTCCTTGGAGGTTCAGTCTGGCATACGTGTTTCCTCAGTTTGCCCTTCTTCCTCGAGTTATTGCTCGGATCCGACAGGAGAGTGTCGGTAATTCTCATTGCACCAGCATGGCCTTGCAGGATCTGGTATGCAGATCTGGTGGAGATGTCATCCTTTCTACCTTGGAGTCTTCCGTTAAGGAAGGATCTTCTTCTTCAGGGTCCTTTTCTTCATCCAAATCTCGTTTCTCTGAAGTGGACTGCTTGAAGATTGAACGCTTGATTCTTTCTAAGCGTGGTTTTTCAGATTCAGTTATTGAGACTATGATTCAGGCGCATAAGCCTGTGACTAGAAAGATTTATTACAAGATATGGCGTAAATATCTGTATTGGTGTGAATCTAGGGGCTACTCTTGGAGTAGAGTTAGGATTCCTAGAATTTTGTCTTTTCTCCAGAAGGGTCTAGAGAAAGGTTTGTCTGATAGTACCCTGAAGGGTCAAATTTCTGCTTTATCCTGTTTCATAAACGTCTGGCGGATGTGCTAGATGTTCAGTCTTTTTGTCAGGCCTTGGTGAGAACTCGGCCTATCCTCCTTGGAGTCTTAATTTAGTTCTGAGAGTTCTTCAACAGGCTCAGTTTGAGCCTATGCATACTTTGGATGTTAAGTTGTTAAGCTAAAAGGTTTTGTTTTTGTTTGCTATCTCTTCGGCTCAAAGAGTTTCGGAGCTTTCTGCTTTGCATTGTGAGTCTCATTTTCTTACGTTTCATTCTGATAAGGTAGTACTTCGTACTACATTAGGTTTTCTTCCCAAGGCTGTTTCTGATAAGATGATTAATCTGGAAATTGTTGTTCCTTCTTTGTGTCTAATTCTTCTTCTCATAAGGAACGTTTGTTGCACAAGCTAAAGTTCGTGCTTTGAAATATTATTTGCAGGCAACTAAGGATTTTCGCCAGTCTTCTTCTTTGTTTGTTGTTTTTTTCTGGAAAACGTAGAGGTCAGAAAGCTATGGCTACTTCTCTTTCTTGTTGGTTGAAGAGTGTTATTCGCTTGGCATATGAGACTGCTGGTCAGCAGCCTCCTGAGAATATCACGGCTCATTCCACGAGGGCTGTTTCTTCTACTTGGGCTTTCAAAAACGGTGCTTCTGTAGATCAGATTTGCAAGGCTGCCACTTTGTCGTCTTTACACACTTTTTCTAAATTTTACAAATTTGATACTTTTGCTTCAGCTGAGGCTTCTTTTGGGAGAAAGGTTCTTTAAGCAGTGGTGCCTTCTGTTTAGGTTAACTGTCTTGTCCCTCCCTTATCATCCATGTCCTCTAGCTTGGGTATGGATTTCCAATAGTAATTATGATGATCCGTGGACTCACCGTGTCATTAGAAAGAAAACATAATTTATGCTTACCTAATAAATTTATTTATTTCTTGACACAGTGAGTCCACGGCCCCGCCCTGTATTTCAGACAGTTTATTTTTTCATAAACCTCAGGCACCTCTGCGGTTTTTACTTCCTTTCTCATTTCCCTTTTGTCGAATGACTGGGGGTTGTGGGTAAGGGGAGTGCTATTTAACAGCTTTGCTGTGGTGCTCTTTGCCTCCTCCTGCTAACCAGGAGTGATATTCCTAATAGTAATTATGATGATTCGTGGACTCACTGTGTCAAGAAATAAATAAATTTATCAGGTAAACATAAATTATGTTTTTGTAATTTTTTTAAATAGACACAGCTATGTTTTGAATGTCTAAACGTTTAACTATATATGCATATGTGTATATATATGGCCCTGGGACAGATACTTACTATTTCCCTTGCTTGTTTTATTTGTGCAATTTTTTTTCACATGCATGTGTCAAATCCGTCGCATAATAAGCTTGTCGGGGATTTGCGCCATAATACACGTTGGAAGTGTGCATCAATTTTGATGTAAAGCCTTTGAAACCGACACTTTACATGCTTGTCAGTTTACCGCACCATAGCACACATACTTAAAATAAATCAGAAATGCATGTCACATGTGGCATCATAGAACGCGCATGTCACACTAACGTGCATCAACAATGGTGCACACGCCTGAACACTTGCACACTAATTTTTTTCAATAAATAGTGTCTGAAAATTGTGCACACTGAAAGCTATTGCTTCCCTAGGCTGCATTTGCTTAGCGATTTAACGTCCATGCAACGCTACATAAAGGGGGCATATTTTTCCTTTCCTTAAACAGCTTGCCTCAAGGGGGTTATAATAGTAAGTATTGCACTAAATGTACTAAAACTTTTGCCATAATGGAGCAGAAACAAACCGTCCCTAAATTTACCATAGGAACTGAGTCTACTAACACCTTTCTTCCAAAGTTAAGTGTGCTATTGTTAAACAACCAAAGTGGCTTCTTCAGCTCATTTTTGTGCTTCAACTTTTTATCTCATACCAATCAATCTATTGATGTTTCTATGTCTACTGACACACCTACTATCTCTTCCTGACAGATGGAGTACCTACAGCAATGAAAAAGTTAATTAAAGCAGCCATCATGAAGGCTCTGGCTGTACTACCGCCTTCGAATAAACGAAAAGGTCAGTTCACATTTTACCTTCTACAGGTAATGAGTCCTGACCTACAAAATACTTTGAACGATGAGGATTCCTCTAACAGTGAGGCTCCTTCATCTGACGTAGAACCTGATAATTCCTTTTTATTTAAAATTGAACATATTTGTTCTCATTTAAAGTCTGTCACTTTTGTGATTAAAGAATCTAAACATTCTGATGATAAACCCTGTAATCGTTTAAATTCAGTATATAAAACTGTTATCTCCTTGAAATTTTCCCTATACATGATACTGTCTGACATGATTGCTAAGGAATAGTCTAAACCAGGTGTCCCTTTTAATCCTTCTACAAAGTTTAAAAAAAAATGTCCTCTTCCTGCTTCTAACTTAGACTCATGGGAAACATGGCCATTTAAGAAAGGCATTTTTACATACTGGCTATATTCTTAGACCAGCTATATCTATTGCGGACGTGGCCGCTGCTTCTAATTACTGGTTAACCATTCTTGCACAGCAGTTATCCACTGACCTTGAATATTCTAATCTTTTGCAAACAATTTTATTTGTGATGCAGTATTTGATGATTATGAAAATTAACATCAAAAGCATGTCTCTAGCTATAATTACCAGAAGAGCCCTATGGCTTAAATCCTGTAATGCTGACATAGTGTCTAAAACTAGATTACATTCTCTTTCCAAGGAAAGAAATTGTTTGGGTCTCAACTGGGTTCTATTATTTCTACTATAACTGGAGGTAAAGGAGCTTTATTTCCTCAAGACAAAAAAAATCAAAAAGGAAAATTCAGAGCTCCTAATCATTTTCGTTCTTTTCGTCAGAATAGAGAACAGAAAACTGATTTCTCCCTTAAACCCTCTGGCTCAGTCTGGAGACCCACTTCAAGACCACATGAAGGTATGGCCCCCAACCCAGTATTACCGATAGGGGGCAGACTGAACCTTTTTCAGAAAGCTTGGTTACAATCTGTCCAAAATCCCTGGATTCAAAACATTATTTCTCAGGGATATTGAATTAGATTTGAAATAAGACCTCCCACAGTAAGTTATTTTTTGAACCCATATTCCAAAACATCAAATAAAAGCTCAGGCTTTTCTTAAATCTATCTCATATATCTGGAAGATATGGGAGTAATTGCTCCAGTTCCTTTGCAGGAACAGGGGTTGGGATTTTATTCAAATCTTTTCATTCTATCAAAGAATGAACACTTTCAGACCAACTCTGGATCTGAAAACTCTAAACAAATTTGTAAGAATACCAGCTTTCAAAATGGAAACTATAAGGACTATTCTGCCATTTTTTCAACAAGGTTACTTTATGTCTGCAATAGATTTACAGGATGCTTACTTTCACATCCCAATTCACCCAGAACATTACCAATTTCTGAGGTTTTCTTTTTTTTGGAAAAGCATCATCAATTTGTTGCTCTTCCGCTCCAAGAATATCTACCAAGGTTCTAAATGCACTTTTCCATCTAAAGGGGAGGAGAGTCCACGGCTTCATTCATTACTTTTGGGAAATAAGAACCTGGCCACCAGGAGGAGGCAAAAACACCCCAGCCAAAGGGTTAAATACCTTCCCCACTCCCCTCATCCCCCAGTCATTCTTTGCCTTTCCTCACAGGAGGATGGCAGAGAAGTGCTGAAGATTCTGAGTAGTCTCTTATGGAGGGCAGTACTCTTCGGAATGGGAATGGAGTTTTAAGTAGTCCTGTCAGCCTCTCAGTGAGAGCCTGGATGAAGGTTAGAGTCCAGAGATGCAGGAAGAGTTTTTCTGCGGAACCATCCCGACTCATTAATAGCTCCACAAGCAATCAGCGTTGACGAGTTTCGCTGCCTGCTTTCTGCACTCAAGTCCATGTCAGGAACGATGCTTCTACCTGTAAAAACTTAAAGGGCTGTGATTCTGGTAAGATCGTTATTTCTTTCATATAATTAGCAAGAGTCCATGAACTAGTGACGTATGGGATATACATTCCTACCAGGAGGGGCAAAGTTTCCCAAACCTTAAAATGCCTATAAATACACCCCTCACCACACCCACAATTCAGTTTTACAAACTTTGCCTCCCATGGAGGTGGTGAAGTAAGTTTGTGCTAGATTCTACGTTGATATGCGCTTCGCAGCAGGCTGAAGCCCGGTTTTCCTCTCAGTGCAGTGAATGTCAGAGGGATGTGAAGAGAGTATTGCCTATTTGAATACAATGGTCTTCCTCTAGGGGATCTATTTCATAGGTTCTCTGTTATCGGTCGTAGAGATTTCTTCTCCTACCTCCCTTTTCAGATCGACGATATACTCTTATATACCATTACCTCTACTGATTCTCGTTTCAGTACTGGTTTGGCTATCTACTATATGTAGATGAGTGTCCTGGGGTAAGTAAGTCTTATTTTTTGTGACACTCTAAGCTATGGTTGGGCACTTTATATGTAAAGTTCTAAATATATGTCTTTAAACTTATATTTGCCATGATTCAGGATAATCAGTATTCCTTCATTCAGACTGTCCGTTTCATTATTTGGGATAATGCATATGAATAAATATTTTTTTCTTACCTTGAAAATTTTCAATTGACTATTTTTCCCTGCGGGCTGTTAGGCTTGCGGGGGCAGAAAATGCTTCATTTTATTGCGTCATTCTTGGCGCAAAATTTTGTCTACTTTTTTATTCTTTAATAGAGTACATTTGTTCCTTGTTCAAAAGGTGTTGATTTTGGATATTGAAATATCTAGTTCTTTTGATTTTAAAGACTAGCTAACATTTAAATTCTGCTTATTTATCTTCTGTGGTTTCTTCAGAGGTTTTTTTCCAGTTCCTGATACTAGGGAATGGAATAGGCTGAGAATTTTCTTTTAGTCCTTATTTAAGGTTTTTAAATTGTATTCTTTGCCGGCAGTTAGTTTTCAGTTTTGAGGAAAGATTCCCCAAGTTAATGGGGCTATCTCTACTCCTGCTAAATATACTATTATTCTTATAGCAAATAGTATTTATTTATTTTTTTCCTTCAGATGGTCGTATCTTATTTAAGGAAAATTATTTTCAGGTACTTTTCTTAGACCTGTAATTTATTTGGCTGACGTTGCAATTGCTGCATCTTTCTGGTGGATACTTTAAGATCAAGTATCGGATTATGATTTTTTAGCATTGTTAAAAGGACAAAATCTTCTACTTTTTTGAAGTTCAGACTAAGTGCTATTGCATTGTCTTGTTATCTTGCATTTGTTGATTATGCAAGTCCAGTGTGTTGTCTGATCCTTTAACTTGATTAACATGCTAATAATTTCATTTGTGTTGTCATTTTATTAAATATTTTTGCAAATGAGGTTTAATCTATGTCTTTAGCTATTTTAGCTAGAAGAACTTTGTGATTTCAATCTTGGAATGCTAATTTGATTTCTAAAATCCATATTTCTTTTTTTCCAAGATAAATCAATTATTTGGTTCATAATTGGATTCAATTCTTTAACTGTTACTCTGGGCTTCAAGATTGAGTTCTAAGACTAAAACTTTAAGCTTATATTAGTTTTCTGTTCTTACTAAGGAACAGAATCCTGAATTCTTCCCCAAGTAAATTGTTTTTAATTGGAAGTTTTTTCTTCATTCAATTAAGCCTTTTAAAAGTTCAAAGTCAGCTCCCCAAATTTGCATGTAGGTGCGGTTCTTATTCCAGCTTGGCTGGTAGGGGGCTGGTTAAGACTTTTTTGAAATTTGTTTGGTTCTATTCGGTCCAAACTTCTTAGACTTTGGGTACAGAATAGGTTTCAGAGTAAAACCGTCTGTGAGAAGTCTTTTTTTCTCTATCATATTCCAGCTATTCCAGCAAGACTAACACTTTCCTGAAGTGTGTTTCAGACCTATATGTTTTGGGTACTGGTGAAGTGCGGTTGGTCACCCGTTGGGGCTCAAGCGCTGCTCAGACCTGGAGTTTTCTGGGGTATTTATTCCAGTTTCATTTTAGGAACTGGGTTTTGGGGTTTTATTCAAGACTATTCATTGTTCCAAAGATAGAAAATCTTTTGAACTGTCATATAAGTGTACCATCTTTTAGAATGGTGTTTATATGGTCTATTCTGCCTTTTTGGTCAGTGATGGCATTATTTGTTTACAATAGATGCATATCTTCATTTTCTGTTTTCATTCAGATTATTTTTATTTTCTGAGATTCTCTTTTTTTGACAAGCATTACCAATTTGTTGCTTTTCCTTCTGGTCTAGCGACAGCTCTAAGAATCTTTTCAAGGTTCTCAGTGTTCCTTATTTGGACGGTATCATGGTACTGGCTCAGTCTTTTCGTTCTGCGGAATCTCATACTATCAGTCTTTAGGCTGTGACAGAAGTATCTTGGATATTTGCTTGGGCTAAATCCAGCTCCTATCTAATTTCTGTGGTCTTTTTCCCAGGTATAAACAATTGGGAAGCCGATTATCTCTGTTAATCAAGCTTTACATCCGGGAGAATGGTCTCTTTACCCAGATATGTTTTTAAATTTTTCAGATATGAGGGCTTCAAGAAATAGATCTGATGGCATCTCATCTAAACAAGGAACTTCCCAGGGGCCTATTCAGGTCCTGGGATCCTCAGGCGGAAGTAGTGTATGCATTAACACTTCCTTGGAATTATCAATCTGCCTATATTTTTTCATCTCTGGTTCTTCTTTTTAGAGTGATTTTCTAAATCATCAGAGACCAATCTTTGGTGTGGCTGGTGGCTCCAGCATGGCCACACAGGTTTTGGTATATGGTTCTTGTTCGGATGTTCAGTTGCCAATCTTGGTTACTTCCATTAAGGCCAGACCTTATATCTTAACATTAGTTTTTTTCATCAGGAATTCAAATTATTAATTTGATGGTATGAAAATTTAACGCTTGGTACTTAGTCATAGAAGTTTCTCTGACTCAGTGATTAATACTATGTTGCAGGCTCGTAAATCTGTGTCTAGTAGGATTTATTATCGAGTTTGGAAGATTTACATCTCATGATGCTCTTCTTATGAATTCTCTTGGCATTCTTTTAGAATTCCTAGGATTTTATAGTTTCTTCATAAGGTTTGTGCATGTTCCTTGAAAGGACAAATCTCTGCTTTTTCTGTGCTGTTTCACAGTAAGAATTGCTAAATCTTTCTGATATTCATTGTTTTGTTCAGGCTTTGGTTCGTATCAAGCCTGTCATTTAAGCCAATTTCTCCTCCTTGGAGTCTTATTTTGGTTCTGAAGGCTTTACAGGCTCTTCTGTTTGAGCATATGCTTTCTTTGGACATTAATTACTTTCATGGAAAGTATTGTTCTTTTTTGTCATCTCTTCAGCTAGAACAGTTTTTTGAATTATCTGTTCTTGTGAATCTCCTTTTTCTGATTTTTCATCAGGATAAGGTGGTTTTTGCTGTCCTTATTTCAATTTTTACCTAAAGTTGTGAATTCTAACAACATTAGTAGAGGAATTATTGTCCCTTCCTTGAGTCCTAATCCTAAGAATTCTTTGGTGAGATTCTTACATTCTTTGGATGTGGTAAGAGTTTTGAAATATTATGTTGAAGTTACTCAGATTTCAGACAGACTTCTAGTCTATTTGTTATCTTTTCTGGTTTTAGGAAAGGTCAGAAGGCTTCTGCCTTTTCTTTGGCATCTTGGTTAAAGCTTTTGATTCATCATGCTTATTTGGAGTCGGGTTAATCCCCGCCTCTGAGGATTACGGCTCATTCTACTAGGTCAGTTTCTACTTCCTGGACTTTTAAGAATAAAGCTTCTGTTGATCAGATTTGCAAAGCAATGACTTGGTCTTCTTTGCATACTTTTACTAAATTCTACCATTTTGATGTTTTCTCTTCTTCAGAAGCAGTTTTTGGTAGGATAGTACTTCAGGCAGCTGTTTCAGTTTGATTCTTCTGCTTATATTTCAGTTTTTTTTCATTATAAAAATTGAAACTTTTAATTTGGGTAGTGGATTAATTTTTTCAGCGGAATTGGCTGTCTTTATTTTATCCCTCCCTCTCTAGTGACTCTTGCGTGGAAGTTCCACATCTTGGGTATCTGCTATCCCATACGTCACTAGCTCATGGACTCTTGCTAATTACATGAAAGAAAACATAATTTATGTAAGAACTTACCTGATAAATTCATTTCTTTCATATTAGCAAGAGTCCATGAGGCCCACCCTTTTTGTGGTGGTTATGATTTTTTTGTATAAAGCACTATTATTCCAATTTCTTATTTTTGATGCTTTCGCTCCTTTCTTATCACCCCACTTCTTGGCTATTCGTTAAACTGAATTGTGGGTGTGGTGAGGGGTGTATTTATAGGCATTTTAAGGTTTGGGAAACATTGCCCCTCCTGGTAGGAATGTATATCCCATACGTCACTAGCTCATGGACTCTTGCTAATACGAAGTAAATGAATATATCAGGTAAGTTCTTACATAAATTATGGGGTTTTTTTTATACATATTAAAATAGAAGACAGGGTCACAGTGAGGCGCCTTATCTTATGGAATCAAGGCTTAATATTCCTAGTGAGGGGATTATTGAACGGGGGGGTTTATACATAATATTGTTTATTGTGTTATTGCTGCGTTATGTGCGAGATGTGGCTCTGGCAATGGTGGAACTTCAATTTGACTTCCGGGAGTATTTGCATTACCGATTTTGGTGCATTTTCTCCTTAGTGCAGGGGCGGTCCTGCGAGGAATCCCAGGTGATCGGGTGTGAGTTTACACTTCCTCTGTTGATCAGCGGCATAGGAGACAAAGCGGTTTCTGTAGTCCAGGTCATAGGAGGTGGTGAGTGCCCCAGCCATTGGTGGTATAAAGGTGCCTGTTTTATGAGTAGTCTAGTCCATAATAAAAGCACAAGCTATGGAGGACACTGACGCGTTAGAGGGTACTCCCTCTTTAACAAGGTGTCATTCCTGTGTTTATTGTGAGGAGGTTCTTGTAGAGAAGCCTGCTCAACTATGTTCCACATGCCTTGATAAAGTTGTGACATCTAAAACTAAGGGGAGTACTACTGAGCTGTCCACCTCTGAGGGCTCCCCGTCCCGTGAGGTGCGTTCCCTGCTTTCATCTCCGAGTGCACATGCAGCGCCCCACGGTCCAACCATTACTCCTACGGGAGAGATTGGTTGGCCGTCAACTTTTAAGGATCAACTGCATACGGTGGTATGGAAAGTGATTTATGCCTTACCACGTTCTGCCAAGTGTAGGGTGTATCATGGCGGCCCCAGGAGTTGTCTACACCTATGGAAATATCAGAGGCATTATACGATGACGAGGCCCACTCCGACTCTTCGGAGGAGTCTCCTTCTGGGTCGGAGTCCATGTCATCTCATCCTCCGGCTGCGGAGGAGAATTTGCTCTTTCTACTGAAGCAAGTGCTTGCTACTCTGGGGTTTCTGGAACCAAAGCTTCCGCAGAAAACATAGATTTCTAAGCTCGATAAGGTATACGAGGACAGGGTGGTGCCTCAGACCTTCCCGGTTCCGGTAAGGATGGCTAATAATATTAAGAATGAATGGGAGCAACTAGGTTCTTTTCCCCTTCTTCCTTTAAGAAACTGTTCCCCGTAGTATAAGAAGGCTGAGCCTAAAGGATCTACTTTTCGCCCCCTTTCATGCGGACAAGTCCCAGCGCCAGCAGCCCGCCGCAAAAGCGTATCAGTCCAAGGGAACTTGGAAGCCTGCTCAGTCTTGGAACAAGTCCAAGCAGAACAAGAAGCCCGCCAATACAAAATCCTCATGAAGGGGTGGCCCCCGACCGGTCCCCGGACCAAGTAGTGGGCAGATTGTCTCTCTTCTCCGAAAGCCTGGTTGTAGGACGTTCAGGACCCTTGTGTTCTGGAGGTGGTCGCTCAGGGTTACAGGGTAGTATTCAGGTCCCATCTGCCCAGGGGCAGGTTCCTATTGTCAAACCTGTCTTCAAGATCGGAAAAGAGAGCGGCCTTTCTAGAATGTGTGAGGGACCTCTCCTCTCTAGATGTTATATCTGTACCCCAAGTAGAAAGGTGTCTAGGGTACTATTCAAAGCTTTTTGTGGTTCCAAAGAAGGAGGGCACGTTCTGCCCAATTCTGGACCTAAAGTGTTTAAACAAGTTTCTGACTGTTCCATCGTTCAAAATGGAAACGATCAGATCTATTCTGCCTCTAGTTAAAGAGGTGCAGTTCATGACAATAGACTTGAAGTTCAACTTCAAGTTCCTAAGATTTGCGTTTCTGTACAAACACTTCTAGTTTGTGGCCCTTCGGCCTGACGGCCCCGAGAGTCTTCACAAAGGTTCTGGGGCGCTTCTTGCAGTGGCCAGATCCAGGGGCATTGCTGTGGCACCCTATTTGGATGACATCCTAGTCCAGGTGCCGTCGTCCAGCCTCACAGAGGATCATTTGAGGGCTCTTCTTTTATTGTTCCAATCTCACGGTTGTAAGATCAACTCAGTAATAAATGTTCTCTGGTTCCCAGTAACAGGGTGGAGTTCCTGGGCGCGATAATAGACTCTATGTCCATAAAAATATTTCTCACAGATCGACGCAGGAAGATTGCATCCACCTGTCTGGCCCTTCAGTCTTACTCAAGCTCTTCGGTGGCTCAGTGTATGGAGATGATCAGGCTCATGTTTTCCAGCATAGACGTCATCCCTTTTGCCAGGTTCTATCTCAGAACTCTTCAATTGTGCATGTTGAGACAGTGGAACGGCGATCATTCAGATCTATTACAGCGGATATCCATGGATGCTCGGACCAGGGACTCCCTCTCTTGTTGGATACGTCTGTAACAACTGTCCATTGGGATATCCTTCCTGAGACCGTCCTGGGAGATTATGACCAGGCAGGAATCTGGCAGGATGGGGAGCTGTTTGGGGTGCCAGATTGGCACAAGGAAAATGGACCTGGAAGGAACTTAGAGCAATCTACAATGCTCTGAGGGTTTGGCCTCCTCTGAGGCGTTCAGCTTCATCAGATTCCAGACCGACAACATTACCTCCAGGGGGGAAGGAGGAGCTCCCTAGCAATGAGGGAGGTGCCTCGGATTTTGGAGTGGGCGGAGTCCAACAGCTGCTCGCTCTCACTGATTGCTCCATCATGACCGAGGAGGATGTGGTTTGCGGATCTGGTGGGGATGTCATCCTCTCTGCCATGGAGGTTAACCTGTCGCAGGGATCTGCTGGAACAGGGTCCCTTTCAACATCAAAATCTAATTTCTCTGAGGCTGACTGCGTGGAGATTGAACACTTAGTCTTAGCCAAGAGAGGTTTTTCTGAAAGTGTGATTGACACTTGTTCAGGCAAGGAAGCCAGTCGCTCGTCGCATCTACCATAAGGTGTGGAGGATTACTTGTCCTGGTGTGAAAAACACGGATGACCTTGGCACAAGGTGAAGGTATCCAGGATTCTGTCTTTTCTCCAGGAAGGTTTGGAGAAGGGTCTTGTCGCCAGTTCCTTAAAGGGACAGATTTCAGCTTTATCAGTTTTTGTTGCACAGGAGACTCGCTGAGCTTCCTGACATTTAATCTTTTGTTCAGGCTCTGTCTAGAATCAGACCTGTCTTTAGGCAGTCTGCTCCCCCATGGAGCTTAAGCTTGGTCCTTAAGGTATTGCAGAGGGTTCCGTTTGAGCCTATGCATTCTATTGACATTAAGATTCTGTCCTGGAAGGTTCTCTTTCTGTTAGCCATTGCATCGGCACGCTGAGTATCTGAGCTGGCTGCCTTGCTCTTCGAGCCTCCTCATCTGGTCTTTTATGTGGATAAGGCTGTTCTTCACACCGTTTTGTGGTTTCTTCCTAAGGTGGTGTCTAACCGTATTATCAGGAAATAATTGTTCCTTCTTTTTGTCCTCACCCTTCTTCTAAGGAGAGGTTACTTCATAATCTGGCCGTGGTTCAGGCCTTAAAGTTCTATCTACAGGCTGCAAAGGATTTCAGTCAGTCTACATTGCTTTTTTGTGGTGTATTCCGGGAAGCGCAAGGGGCAGAGGGGCCTCTTCTACTTCTTTGTCCTTTTGGTTGAGTAGCTTGATTCGCTTGGCCTATGAGACAGCGGGACATAAGCCTCCTCAGAGGATTACGGCTCATTCAACTAGAGCTGTGGCTTCATCTTGGGCCTTCAAGAATGAGGCCTTTATGGAGCATATTTTTAAGGTGGCTACCTGGTCCTCCTTTTTTACAAAGTTTTACAAATTTGATGTTTTTGCTTCTGCCCTCAGATTAGGGTCCGCATTTTTACCCTCCCGGTTTCATTCAGTGTCCTTTTAAAGCTTGGGTATATCTTTCCCAAAAGTAATGAATGAAGCCATGGACTCTCCTCCCCTTTAGATGGAAAATATAAATTATGCTTACCTGATAATTTCATTTCCATCGTGGGGAGGAGAGTCCACGGCTCCTGTCCGTAACTCCGGTGGGTGGGCCTAAATTTAATTTATCTTCTGGCACCATTAATACCCTGAAATTTCTCCTACTGTTCCTTGTTTCCTTGGCAGAATGACTTGGTGGATGAGGGAAGTGGGGGAGGTATTTAGGCCTTTGGTTGGGGTGTCTTTGCCTCCTCCTGGTGGCCAGGTTCTTATTTCCCAAAGTAATGAATGAAGCCTTAGACTTTCCTCCCCATGATGGAAATGAAATTATCAGGTAAGCATAATTTGTTTTATCTGTAATCAAAACTCAGGGTATTGCAGTATTTCCTTACCTGGATAATATCTTGGTACTAGCTCAATCTTCTCATTTAGCAGAATTTCACACAAAACTGTTTTTGTTTTTTCAAAGACATGGTTGGAGAATACATTTACCAAACAGTTCCTTGATTCTTCAAACGAAGGCCACCTTTTTAGATTTCCAGATAGATTCAGTGTCCATGACTCTTTCCCTGACAGAGAAGTGACAAATAACATTTATATGAGCTTGTCTGAACATTCAGGCGCTCTCATTCCCTTCAGAGGCTCTGTGTATGGCAGTACTAGGCCTCATGATTGCAGCTTCGAACGCAATTCAATTTGCTTAATTTCATATGAGACCTCTTTTGCTTTGTAAGCTGCGCCAATGGTGCAATGATTATACTCTGATATCCCAAGTGATATTCTTAGAACCCAGCACGCACCTATCTCTGACTTGGTGGCTGAATCACCATTCTATTATTCAGTGGGCCTCTTTAGCTTGTTCTACCTGGTACTGTGATCACGGCAGATGCAAGTCTTTTAGGTTGGGGAGCTTCTTGGGGAACTGACAGCACAAGGAGTTTCGAATCCTCAGGAGGCGAGGTTGCCAATCAATGTTATTGAACTCTGTGCACTCTTCAGGGGCCTTCAGGCTTGACCTCTATTCAAAAGGAAGCCTTATCTCCATTTTCAGATGTTACAGCAGTAGCTTATGTCAATCAAGGGGGAACTCGCAGTTCCCTAGCCCTGATAGAAGTATCTCGAAACTTCTCTTGGACAGAAACCAATTCCTGCTTCATCAATGCAATTCACATCCCAGATGTAAACAACTGGGAGGCAGACTACCTCGGTCATCAGTCCCTACATCCAGGAGAGTGGTCTCTCCACCAAGATATGTTCTATCTAATTGTAAAACACTGGGGCCTACCAGAAATAGATCTGATGGCCTCTCGCTTGAACAACAAACTTCCCAGGTACTTTGCGAGGTCCAGGGGTCCTCAGACTGAGGTGTTGGATGCTTTAGCAGTTCCCTAGTCCTACTCTCCAGAGTGATTTCCAAGATAAAACTAGACAGTCATTTCTAATCCCAATAGCCCCATCATGACCACAAAGGAATTGGTGTGCGGACCTGGTCCGAATGTCCAGTTGCCCACCATGGCTTCTTCCTCTAAGGCCAGACCTGTGTCAAGGTCTCTGCTTCCATCCAGATTTAAAGTCTACACTTGATGGCATGGAAATTGAATGCTTAGTTCTCAGAGGAGTCTCTGACTCTGTGGTAAGCGTGTTTCTAGAAAAATCTATCACAACGTTTGGAAAACTTATATTTCATGGTGTATCAACCATGATTATTCCTGACATTCTTTTAGAATTCCTAGGATTCTTCAGTTTTAGCAGGATAGCTTAGATAAAGGTTAATCTGACAGTTCTTTGAAAGGACAAATTTCTGCTCTTTCTGTATTTCTTTCCAGGGAGAGTCCACAACTTCATTAATGTTGGGAATTTCAACACCTGGCCACCAGGAGGAGGCAAAGACACCCCAGCTAAAGGCTACAAATATCCCTCCCACTTCCCCCATCCCCTCAGTCATTCTTTGCCTTTCGTCACTAAAGGAGGATGGCAGAGAAAGTGTTAGAAGAAATAATCCTTTAATGGGTATTTTCCCTTCAAGAGAGGACTGGTTTTTGTTTTTTTTTTAGGTAGCCATGTAAATCTCTCAGTGAGAGTGTTGGTGAACATTAGCATCTAGATGTGGCAGGGAAGTTCTCTGTGAATTATCTAGATAATGAATCTAACAGCCCCTTGGGTAACCAGTGTTAACGATTTATACGGTTTCCCCTTTCACTCAGGTACCTGTTATCATATTGAAGAGAGACTGTCACGCCTTGAGATGCTGTGTCTGTTACAATCCAGGATCAGTGCTGTGGAAGTCCTTTCATATACTTTTAGCTTATGGGAATAGACCTAGTGGGTTTGAACAATCCCTTAAGGCTTATGTAAGGGTCACCTTAGCCACAGTGTGGCGCTTTCTGGGGACATTATCTTACGTGGGTGATCTGGGGACATTATCTTCTTCGTAGTTGAGGTGATCTGTTGGGTATGAACACCAACGAAGCACTTGTGAAGGGGTTTTGTGGCTCATGAGAACAATTTTATTAGGCAGATAGATGCCAGGCTGATTTTTTTTTACAACTACTTTTTACACTACGCAGCTAATATTCAGCTTTGCGCGCTTTCAACTATAGTGGGGGGGGGGGTGGTCTCCGCTTGCGCACCATGTGACCAGGCACAATTTCCTCCTGGTTTAGCCAACTCCGTTTCTGCTTGCATACGCCAGAGAACCTTGTCGCTGTCTAGGCTGAGTCTACTGATTAGTCTGGCCTGGGTTACTGGGAGAGGTGGTGAGTACCCCAGCCTAGGTGCCTCTCTGTGCAGAAAAGCTTTTATTTGGAAAAAAAAATTCTTGAGACCCATTATTCACTATGGAGGACACTGAAATGAACCCCTCAGAGGTTTCTATTTCTGCTATAATCATATCTAATGCTTGCCTATATTGCGAGAAGTATATGTATGGTTTGTCCCCTGCTCAATTTTGTTTGTGTTGTTTTAAAAGCTAAGAAGGGACTAGAATAATTAATCCCTCTGATAAGTTTATTCTCTCTGATATTCTCTTCAGTCAGAATTGGCTAGTCTGTCTCATCTTTCCGAGGATGAGTTAACCTCTGTTGCATTGAAAGGTGAGCTTTCGGGGAGGTTTCAGAGGAAAAGCCTCCTGCTTCAGAGGAAACTAACTTCAGATTTAGAATGGAACACATCTGTTTTCTTTTGAAGGAGGTTTTATCTACTCTAGAGGTTCCAAATTTAGATAAGGTCTATGAAGACAAGAAGGTTCCTGAATCCTTTCTGGTTCCAGTATGGCAAATATTATTGCAAGTGAAGGGGAAAGGATTGGAACTCTTTTCTCTCCTTCAACTTTTAAGAAATTATTTCCAGTCCCTGACTCACATCTGGAAATGTGGAGCTCTATTCCTAAGGTGGATGGAGCCATCTCTTTTCTTCGGAAACATACTACTGTCCCTCTTTCAGGGACTATGGATAAAAAAATTGGAGATCTACTTAAGAAGAATGTTTCAGCAGTCTTCTCTTTCAACCAGCGGCAGCTGTAGCAGCTGTTGCTGGGGCAGCCACGTATTGGTGTGACTTTCTGTCAGAATTAATTGTGGTTGAATCCTCTTTTGAGGACATTCAGGATCGGATCAAGACTCTAAAGATAGCCAATTCCTTGATATGTGATGCTAATATGTTATGCAGATTGTTTGTTTGAATGCAAGGCTTCAGGTTTTTCGTTCCTGGCACGCAGGGTCCTTGGGCTGAAGTATTGGTCATCTGATATGGTCTCTAAATCTAGACTTCTTTCCCTACCATTTAAGGGAAAGGTTTTATTTGGACCAGTTTTGTCTCAACAAATAGTGCTGGACAAGATGATGAGAGACTCTCTTGGTAACTCTGTCAAGATCACCTCTCTCTAGGCACGTGCTCCTTGAGACCATCTTGGGAGATTGTAACTACGGACGCCAGCCTTTCAGGGTTGGTGCAGAGTGAAATCTTCTCTTCCAATCAATATTTTGGAGCAGCAGGCCATTTACAATGCTTTAAGGGCATGGTCCCAACTTTGTTCTCTACGGTATATAAGATTTCAATCAGAAAACATAACTTCAGTTGCTTATATCAATCATCAGGGAGGAACAAGGAGCTCACAGGCGATAAAGGAAGTGACTCGAATTCTGGAGTGGGCGGAATCCCACAATTTTTTCTGTCCGCCCATCCACATCCCTGTTGTGGACAACTGGGAAGCAGATTTTCTCAGCATACAGGGGAGTGGTCTCTGCACCCCAAGGTGTTCTCCGAGATAACTCAGATGGGAGGTACCGGAGATAGACCTTATAGCCTCTTGTCTCTATACCAAGCTACCCAGGTACAGGTCGAGGGACCCTCAGGAAGAGTTGGTAGACGCGTTAGCGGTTCCTTGGATGTTCTCACTTATATATCTTTTTCCTCCTCTGGCTCTCTTTCCTTGAGTTATTGCAGTTTTCCAAAGGAAGTTAGGATTCATTCCTAAAGTGGTTTTGGATCGCAACATCAATCAGGAGATAATTGTTCCTTCCTTTTGTCCTAATCCTCCTCCTTCGAAGGAACGTTTGCTCCACAATCTAGATGATGTTCGTGCCTTAAAATTCTATTTTCAAGCTACTAAGGATTGCGGCCAATCTTCATCTTTGTTCGTTTTATATGCTGGTAGATGCAAGGGCCAGAAGGCTACTGTGACTTCATTATCTTTGTGGCTGAGGAATATAATCCGTTTGGCTTATGAGAAAGCGGGACATCAGCCTCCTGAGAGGATAAAGGCTCATTCCACTAGGGCAGTTGCTTCATCCTTGGCTTTTAAGAATGAAGCCTCCATAGATCAGATTTGAAAGGCGGCTACCTGGTCCACCTTGCATACCTTTTCAAACTTCTATACATTTTATGTTTTTTCTTCTGCCAAAGCAGCTTCTGGGAGAAAGCTGTTACAGGCTGAACTCGGGGACTCTCCCTGCCTTTGGAAAGAAAACTAAATGTATGCTTACCAGTTAAATTCCTTTATTTCCTGGCAGGGAGAGTCCACGCCCCTGCCCTTAGTTTTTCTTTGGCTCCCTTTTTCTTTTCTTCTGGCACCTCTGTACCCTAATGTTTCTCCTACTTTTCCTTGTTCCCTCTGCTGAATGACTGGGGGATGAGGGAAGTGGGAAGGATATTTGTAGCCTTTGGCTGGGTTGTCTTTGCCTCCTCCTAGTGGCCAGGTGTTGATATTTTCAACAGTAATGAATGAAGTCTAGGACTTTCCTTGCCAGGAAAGAAAGGAATTTATCTGGTAAGCATACATTTTGTTTTTCTTTCATACTGGTGGTGAGGGTCCACAATCCCAAACCCCAAGAGAGCTTTATAAACTCTCCCACCTCACACATACCTCAGTCTTTACTTTGCCTCCGTTGGATATGGTTGAAAAATGAAACTGTGCAGTGTTGTTCGTGGAGAAGGGTTCCCCTCAGCGTACAGCGTTTGTCAGAGGGACGTACTTGGAGTATGATCTCTAATTCTACAGTTTTGCCTCATGGGAAATCCTTCACAGGCCCTCTGTAAATTTTGGCACAAGGATTCATCTTCTGCCTCCCTTTACAGATCAACGATATACTCTTATTTCTATTACCTCTGCTGATATGTTTCAGTACTGGTTTGGCTGTCTACTACTGTTAGTGGATGAGTGTATATGGGTAAATACATTTTTATATATATATATATATATATATATATATATATATAACACTCCTATGGCTTTATTTGTGGGCACTTTATATTTTATAGTGTGTATATATATATATATATATATATATCTATATCTACATATCTACAATTAAAAAGATGGGGATGCGAAAAGTGAGTTTAAAATCCTCCACTAAATACAAAATGTAGAGAAAATAACTCATGTAACCCATTTACAAATCTAGACAAGTCAGAAGACTTACAACTAAATGGGCATAACTCACTGGTATGTGAGTTATGTCAGAAAAGTATGCTTCTCTGCACTGATTTTTAATAAGTTGCAATGTGGTGGTATTAGAAGGTAAAATAAAAAATAACTTTTATTAGTATTTATTTAAGAGACAGCTTGTGTTTTCTGGTATTCGGCTGCACTCACAAAAATTAAAAACACTTCTCCTATGGATTTATTTATTTTTATTTTAAATAAACTTGTGGTGGTGTCAAGAAAGGATCTATCAACCCCCTCTGAGGAAGCGTAAGAGAAATGCTGCGTCAGAGGTTCTCTAGTTTTTAATATCTCTCCTTTGTGAATTATATGAATAGTTAACTTTAAAAAAAACTATTATTAATGGTGGTTAATAACAGTAACAAAATATCTACTTATTGGCTGTTTTGCTAGAGCTTCTGGCTAAATATCTAATATAGCTATATTAATAACAAACTTCATTGTAGTAGCACTGTTGTTGGCTAATGGATACTTAGTTTAACCCCTGCGAGGTAACACAAACTAATCTTATAAGGGTTCAAGCTTATTGCCTATGCTGTAACTCCTTTTTCAAAAATATATAAACAACTTTCTCTGAATAGATCCAAATGTATGTCTTTATAAATCTGCTATAGAATTGCAGACCTAGTAATAAAATTGACATATTGCAACAAAGATATAACATTGAAATATATCATTACAGCATACAAGTGGTTAAACAATTCAAAGGGTTTGTAACTCTTAATACAGCAGTGGCTAGCATCGTAAAGGTATCCATAGATAATGTCTTCAGTGGCATAAACATATAACTAAGCTAACACACCATGTATTTAAGGGACAAAAGTAATTTATGAGCTCAATACCGATATTGCAATTTATTCCCTAAGGATATAAAATACATGACTTACTCTGAACACCTTTAGCGGTTGAGAAAGTAAAACATAAGGAAAATTATAACCCACAACAGAACTGCGTAATTAGCCAGAATACTAATATATTTTGCTTGCTACCAGTATACTAAAAGGTAAGTTAGAAGTACAGTGATCTATAAATGAATTCAAGGTAATACTTAAAGAGGTATTACCCTAAAAGACAGCAGATATTAACAATCAAGTTGCCCTTATAAACAAGCCAAATATAAGGCTAAGAGAATTTAACATTTACTAAGTACAACACAAACAAACATGTACATACAAGACTGAATTACTATATAGCCTTTCTTGACACCACCACAAGTTTATTTAAAATCAAAATAAATCCATAGGAGAAGTGTTTTTAATTTTTGTGAGAATACCAGAAAACACAAGCTGTCTCTTAAATAAATACTAAAGTTATTTTCTTTTACAAAGATAGGATGAGTCCACGGATTTCATCCTTACTTGTGGGATATTAACCTCCTGCTAACAGGAAGTGGCAAAGAGCACCACAGCAGAGCTGTATATATATATATATATATATATATATATATATATATATATATATATATATATATATATATATATATATATATATAGCCCTTCCCCTCAACTCCCAGTCATTCTCTTTGCCTGTGTTATACTAGGAAGACATGGTAAAGTGAGGTGTTAGTTTTAGTTTCTTCAATCAAGAAGTTTTTTATTTTAAATGGTACCGGTGCGTACTATTTTCCTCTGGGGGATATGGAAGAAGATTTCTGCCCTGAGGTTTGATGATCTTAGCATTTGTAACTAAGATCCACGCTGGTTCCCACAAGACTTCTGAAGGTAACCATGAGACATCTTCAGTGTGGAGACCAGTTTCGTGCTACAAGCAGCATTAAGATATGTGCAGCCTTTTTTTCTGAGAAAACTTGGTGTATCAGAACTGGCTGGCATTATTTCCCTGTATGGGAATGGGGTAAGCAGTAAAACCTATTTTAATAAGAGGGGTGTTACTGGAGTCCCTATTTTATATTTATCATTAGTTGATATTTGGGCATTATGTGAAATGGGAGACAATATAAAAAACAATGTTTTATGTTTTTTATTTTTGGCACTTAAAACTTATTGGTTTTATGCTTGAGGGTTATATTGTGTGTGTATTTTTACTTTAGTGCAAAACTGCATTTCCATGTGGTGTTGTTTGAGCCTACTCTGACTTTTGACCTTAAGGGGCGGAGCCTATTTTGGCACAATTTCTTCAGGCTTAGCAGCAGCAAACAGTAACTCAGTGGCTCCTGGACTGTGTAGCTGGTCTGAAGGGTTGGAAACTTGATTCGAAGTACCCTGGGGGCAGGTAGGCGCCACAGCAGAACTGTGGCGAGGTGCAGAGTGTATTTTTATCTATCTTTTGACTACATGTTTATATAAGTACTTCTAAAGCCTTATTTCTGCCCTTGCTTCTGGGTGCAGTAATTTTTGGATTAACCAACGATATTAAGTTAAATTTGGGAATAATTTAACATTTTTTTGTGCATTTTGGAAAAATTGTTTACTTTTTCTTTTCTTAAAGGCACAGTACACGTTTTTTCTAATGTTTATTTTATGCTATAAATAAGTGTTTAAACGACTTTTGTGGTATTACTAGTCTGTTCAACATGTCTGACATTGAGGTTTCTCATTGTTCTATGTGTTTAGAAGCTATTGTGCAACCCCCTCTAACATTGTGTAACTTTTGTACTGAAAGGGCTTTACAATGCAAAAAGCATATTTTAAATAAAGTAAGTGTGCCTAGGGATGATTCTCAGTCTGAAGAGAATCCGGATATGCCATCCAATTCTCCCCAAGTGTCACAACGCTTTATGCCCACACAAGCGACGCCTAGTACTTCTAGTGCGTCTAATTCCTTTACTCTGCAGGAGATGGCTGCAGTTATTTCAACTACCCTTACAGAGGTATTGTCTAAATTACCAGTGTTGAAGGGTAAATGCAGTAGGTCAGGTATTAATGTAAATACTGAATCCTCTGATGCTTTATTAGCTATTTCCGATGTTCCCTCAGAGTGCTCTGAGTGGGGATCAGGGAATTACTGTCTGAGGGTGAAATTTCTGATTCAGGGAATGTTTTGCCTCAGACAGATTGCTATGTCATTTAAATTTAAGCTTGAACACCTCCGCCTGTTGCTTAGGGAGGTTTTAGCGACTCTGGATGATTGTGATTCTATTGTGATTCCTCCAGAGAAATTGTGTAAAATTGATAAATATTTGGAAGTTCCTACTTACACTGATGTTTTTCCGGTTCCTAAGAGAATTTCGGAAATTATTAGTAAAGAATGGGATAGACCAGGTATACCGTTTTCTCCCTCTCCTAATTTTAAGAAAATGTTTCCTATATCAGATACCATTCGGGACTCATGGCAAACGGTCCCTAGGGTAGAGGGAGCTATATCTTCCCTAGCTAAGCGTACTACTATACCCATTGAGGATAGTTGTGCTTTCAAGGATCCCATGGATAAGAAATGAGAGAGGTCTACTAAAGAAATTATTTGTTAATCAGGGATTTCTTTTACAACCTACAGCTTGCATTGTTCCAGTAACTACTGCAGCAGCTTTTTGGTTTGAGGCTCTAGAAGAGTCTCTTATGGTTGAGACTCCATTAAATGGCATTCTAGATAGAATTAAGGCTCTTAAGCTAGCTAATTCTTTTATTACTGATGCCGCTTTTCAAATTGCTAAATTAGCGGCAAAAAATGCAGGATTTGCTATTTTAGCACGTAGAGCATTGTGGCTCAAATCTTGGTCTGCTGATGTGTCATCAAAACATAAGCTTTTAGCTATTCCCTTTAAAGGTAAGACCCTTTTTGGGCCAGAATTGAAGAAGATAATTTCTGATATTACAGGAGGTAAGAGCCATGCCCTACCTCAGGATAGGTCGGTTAAAATGAGGGGTAAACAGAATAATTTTTGTTTCTTTTGGAACTTTAAAGGAGGACCCCCCCACTTCTTCTTCTTCCACAAAGCAGCATGAAGGGGTGGCCCCCGATCCGGGACCGGATCTAGTAGGGGGCAGACTTTCTTTGCTCAGGCTTGGGCAAGAAATGTTCAGGATTCCTGGGCACTAGAAATAGTGACACACGGTTATCAATTGGAATTCAAGGATTTTCTCCCAAGAGGGAGATTTCATCTTTCAAAATTATCTGCAAACCAGATAAAGAGAGAGGCGTTCTTACGCTGTGTAAAAGACCTTTTTACTATGGGAGTAATCTGTCCTGTTCCAAAATTGGAACAGGGACAGGGGTTTTACTCAAACCTATTTGAGGTCCCCAGAAAAGAGGGAACGTTCAGACCCATTTTGGACCTCAAGTGTCTAAACAAATTTCTAAGAGTTCCATCATTCAAGATGGAGACAATTCGAACAATTTTGCTAATGATCCAGGAGGGTCAATATATGACTACCGTGGATTTGAAGGATGCTTACCTTCATATTCCAATCCACAAAGATTATCATCAGTTTCTAATGTTTGCCCAAGAAGGCAAACCTTATCAGTTTGTGGCTCTTCCTTTCGAGTTGGCCGCAGCACCCAGAATCTTCACAAAGGTTCCAGGGTCTCTTTTGGCGGTTCTCAGACCGCATGGGATATCGGTGGCGCCTTATCTGGACGATATTCTGATTCAGGCGTCAACATATCATCTGACAAAATCTCACACGGACACAGTGTTGTCTGGAAGGTGAACATAGAGAAGAGTTCACTTGTTCCACAGACAAGGGTTCTTTTCTTGGGAACTCTGACTCGGTAGCCATGAAAGTATTTCTGACGGAGGTCAGAAAAACAAAGATTTTGAATGTTTGCTGAGCACTTCTGTCCATTCCTCGGACATCAGTGGCTCAGTGTATGGAGGTAATTGGATCAATGGTAGCAGCAATGGACATCGTTCCGTTTGCTCGCTTTCATCTCAGACCACTGCAACTGTGCATGCTCAGTCAGTGGAATGGGGATTATGCGGATTTATCTCCAAAGATAATTTTGGATCAAGAGACCAGAAACTCTCTTCTTTGGTGGTTGTCGCCAGATCATCTCTCCCAGGGGACTTGTTTCCGCAGACCATCGTGGGTGATAGTGACAATGGATGCCAGCCTTCTGGGCTGGGGTGCAGTTTGGAACTCCCTGAAGGCTCAGGGTGTTTGGACTCAGGTGGAGTCTCTACTTCCAATCAATATTCTGGAACTGAGAGCAATATTCAATGCGCTTCAGGCGTGGCCTTAGTTGGCTTCGGCCAAATTCATCAGAACGACTGTTGCATATGTCAATCATCAGGGGGGAACAAGGAGTTCCTTAGCGATGATAGAAGTATCCAAGATAATCAGTTGGGCAGAGGCCCACTCTTGTCATCTGTCGGCGATCTACATCCCAGGGGGTAGAGAACTGGGAAGCAGATTTTCCAAGTAGACAGACTTTTCATCCGGGGGAGTGGGAACTTCACCAGGAGGTATTTGCCTCGTTGATTCTCAGATGGGGCAGACCGGAATTGGATTTGATGGCATCTTGTCAGAATGCCAAGCTTCCAAGATACGGATCCCGGTCAAGGGATCCTCAGGCCGAACTGATAGATGCCTTGGCAGTACCTTGGTTGTTCAGCCTAGCTTATGTGTTTACGCTGTTTCCTCTCCTCCCACGCGTGATTGCTTGAATCAAACAGGAGAGAGCTTCAGTGATCCTGATAGCGCCTGCGTGGCCACGCAGGACTTGGTATGCGGATCTAGGGGACATGTCCTCTCTGCCACCGTGGAAACTTCCGTTGAGACAGGACCTTCTCATTCAAGGTCCTTTCCAACATCCAAATCTAATTTCTCTGCAACTGATTGCGTGGAGATTGAACGCTTGATTTTATCGAAGCGAGGATTCTCTGATTCAGTTATCAATACTTTGATACAGGCTAGAAAGCCTGTCACTAGAAAGATCTATCATAAGATATGGCGTAAATATCTTTATTGGTGTGAATCCAAGGGTTACTCATGGAGTAAAGTTAGGATTCCTAGGATTTTGTCTTTTCTGCAAGAAGGATCGGAGAAAGGTTTATCAGCAAGTTCCTTAAAGGGACAAATTTCAGCTTTGTCAATTCTGTTTCACAAACGTTTGGCAAATGTATCAGATGTTCAGTCTTTTTGTCAGGCTCTATCTAGAATTAAGCCTGTATTTCGACCTATTACTCCTCCCTGGAGTTTGAATTTAGTTCTTCGACTTCTGCAAGAGGTTCCGTTTGAACCTATGCATTCCATAGATATTAAACTATAATCTTGGAAAGTTCTGTTTTTGGTTGCTATTTCTTATGCTCGAAGAGTTTCTGAGCTTTCAGCATTACAGTGTGATTCGCCTTATCTCATATTTCATTCTGATAAGGTGGTTTTAGGTACCAAACCTGGGTTCCATCCTAAGGTTGTTTCAAATAAGAATATTAATCAGGAAATTGTTGTTCCTTCCTTGTGTCCTAATCCTTCTTCTAAAAAGGAGCGTCTGTTACATAACTTGGACGTGGTCCATGCCTTAAAGTTCTACTTACAGGCAACTAAGGATTTCTGTCAATCATCTTCATTATTCATTGTTTATTCTGGAAAGCGTAGGGGTCAGAAAGCTATGGCTACCTCTCTTTGTTTTTGGCTGAGAAGTATAATCCGTCTTGCTTATTAGACTGCTGGACAGCAGCCTCCTGAAAGAATTACGGCTCATTCTACTAGGCATCTGTGGAACAGATTTGTAAGGCCTGCGACTTGGTCGTCCCTTCACACGTTTTCCAAATTTTACAAATTTGATACTTTTGCTTCTTCTGAGGCTATCCTTGGGAGTAAGGTTCTTCAAGCAGTGGTGCCTTCCGTTCCTGTCTTGTCCCTCCCTTTCATCCGTGTCCTATTGCTTTGGTATTGGTTTCCCACAAGTAAGGATGAAATCCGTGGACTCGTCATATCTTTGTAAAAGAAAACTAAATTTATGCTTACCTGATAAATTACTTTCTTTTACGATATGATGAGTCCACGGCCCTCCCTGTTATTTTATTTTATTTGTTGAAAACTTCAGTCACCTCTGCACCTTTTTAGCCTTTCCTTTTCTCTTCCTATAACCTTCGGCCGAATGACTGAGGGTGGAGGGAAAGGGAAGGGGCTATATATACAGCTCTGCTGTGGTGCTCTTTGCCACTTCCTGTTAGCAGGAGGTTAATATCCCACAAGTAAGGATGAAATCCGTGGACTCGTCATATCGTAAAAGAAAGTAATTTATCAGGTAAGCATAAATTTTGTTTTTTATTTTACCTTCTAACAACCCCACATTGCTAAAATTATTAAAAATCAGTGCAGAGAAGCATACTTTTCTGACGTAGCTCACATACCAGTGGGTTATGCCCATTTAGTTGTAACTATTTTTATGCTTAAGCATTGCTCCTTAAAGGGACCTATAATATAAATATACATACTGTATATTCACTGACAAGGCACTTAAGGAGACATAAAGATAAAACATGTGAACTTTATTTTTGTTCTTTGTTTTTGATTCCCTGATAAGTCAGAAGACTTGCTTTTCCCAAAGAAACTCTGTTTCCAATGCAGCAAAGGATTCTGAGTAAGATATGCAAATAAGGTTTACAATTACACTTCTTTACTTTTAGCCTTCTTTTTAAGGCAGACTTACCTTTACGCCATAGCATTGCTGTATTACACAGCTTTTAAGCTTAGCTAGGGTTAGTGATTCAGACCAATCCCAGGACAGCTGGTTAATGGTTTTCGCCACTCATCAGCTGGGAGTAGGTTGAATCACTGCCTGGTAAAGTTGATTTCTGAGCAAAATACAACAATTTAAATTATGGGGAGGCGAAAAGTGAGTTTAAAAGAGAGTGTATATATGTGAGTTATTTTCTCTACATTATATATATATATATATATATATATATATATATATATATATATATATGTGTGTATGTGTATACATATATATATATATATGTGTATGTATGTGTATATATGTGTATATATATATATATACATATATATATATATATATATATATATGTGTATGTATGTGTATATATGTGTATATATATATATATATACATATATATATATATATATATATATATATATGTGTGTGTGTATGTATAATCCAAAAATAGAGAGCGCACTCCAAAGGACTTGGTTTGAATCCCACTTTAATGTAACAATAAAGTGGGATTCAAACCAAGTCCTTTGGAGTGCGCTCTCTATTTTTGGATTATATTTATATGCTCTGCAGCACCCAAGGCTTTATCTGATACGTCAGGAGTGCAACCTGCAATTAGTATATGTGTATGTATGTATGTATGTATCTGTATGTATGTATCTATATGTATGTATCTATATGTATGTATGTGTATGTATTTCTTTTTTATGACACGAGTCCACGCATCATCTTAATTACTAATGGGATATTCACCTCCTGGTCAGCAGGAGGTGGCAAAGAGCACCACAGCAGAGCTGTTAAATAGCTCCTCCCCTCCCTCCCACTCCAGTCATTCTCTTTGCCTATGTTAGTGATAGGAAGTGGTAAAGTGAGGTGTTAGTATAGATTCTTCTATCAAGAGTTTATTATTTTTAAAGTAGTGCAAGATTGTACTGCTTTGTTCTAGGGTGTAGCCGTAGTCTGTATCAGTCTCTTCAGTAGAGCATTGGTGGCTTTAGAGCAATGGGAACTTGTTAGACATAATTCTCACTGCGCCTCCCATATATAGATTGCTGCCCTAATTCAGAATACCTGAGAGATATTAACTCAGGAATTTCTTTCTTTCTCAAGCCCATTTGGGGGAGAGGACCTCTCAAGCCTGGGGTTCTGCCTTGTTGTCAGGCAGACTTAAAGGTAAGTGCTTCTTTTTATTTTTCTGGGGCTAACACTTAAATGGACGCTCAGAAAAGGATGGGAGCACTTCACTTTGTTTATTCATAATATGGGTGACACAAGGATAACACTCTTTATTATGTTTTGGGCAGCATTGAACATTAAGATGTTAAGCAGGCACTGGGTGGCAGTTGGCTATGGTGGTTTCACACACAAACGGCTGGGAGACATGGTTGTTTATTTTCAACACCCACGATGGGCGGGCCTTCCGTTTTCGCGCCTTTTACATTGCAAAACAAGAATGTAAATTTAGATGGCGGCCCATTTTTGGTGAACAACCTGGGTTGTCCTTGCTGATTGGACAGCACCAATAAACAAGCGCTGTCCATGGTGCTGAACCAAACATTTTCTGGCTCCTTAGCTTAGATGCCTTCTTTTTCAAATAAAGATAGCAAGAGAACGAAGAAAAATTGATAATAGGAGTAAATTAGAAAGTTGCTTAAAATTGCATGCTCTATCTGAAAGAAAAAAATTGGGTTCAACGTCCCTTTAACTTTTTTACTGTGCAAGCAAAAAACGTACTTTCTAGCATTTAGGACCAAATAAAATGACACCTCAGCAGCTCAGCTGAGGTGCCTACTTGACTGCAAGAACCGGAGAACTTCCCTTTTACTTAGAGAAACGATCTGGATTCCATCTGGCACAAGAACCGCTGTTTTCCGGGCCTAGAAGCGCTTGTTCCGACTTAAAACATGCGCTTCTAGGGAGAGACTGGAACCTTCTGCCTATGTTGTCCCCTGCTTGATCGTAATACAGGATGCACACATGCTCTATCTTAATCACAAAAGAAAACAATTGGGTTCAGTATCCCTTTAAATGTTTAAATTTAACCCTTTGAGTGCTAAGCACTTTCCCACCTGGGTGCTAAGCTTTTTTAAGGGTTTTTATTATTTTTTTGAAGAAACATTTTTTTAACTTTTTCTTCTTCAAGACTTAAACTGATGGAAAGGTTAGGCGATTACCATTCCAACAGTGGGTCTTGGGGGTCTGTAGCTGCTTAGATGCCTGAGATACAGGCTTCTAAGCAGCATGCCCCCTGCGTCTATACTTAACATCGTTAAGTATAAATAAAGTTGCGCGATGACATCATTGCGCGTGACGTCACCGCGCATAACGTGAAGCCCCGGCGATGCCTGTCACTATTCAGGCATGATCGCCAGGGTAGGTGCGGGTGGGAGCCCCCAGATTTCCCTCAAGGTGGGAGAGTGCTAGTGATGGCTCTGAGCCGTCATTAGCACCTGACTGAGACAATTTGTGATGGCTCAGAGCCGTCATTAGCACTCAAGGGGTTAAAGTGACAGTAACGTTTTTATCACTTACAAATTTTTACTACTAATTTGAGGTTTTATTTGATAATTACTCAATTGTGACCTAGTATGGACCAAGGGGACTTGCAAGATGTCACTTGCTCCTTATGTTTTGACGCTAATGTGGAACCACCAATCCCTTTCTGTCCCTCATGTATTGAGAGGGCTTTGAATTATAAGGAAAATATTTTTTCTGAGCCAATCTCCTCTAGGGCAAATGTTGTCCAAGAGTCTGAGGAGGGTCAATATATGCCGCAGCTTTCTTCCCAAGCGTCCCAAATTTTACCACCTTCACAAGCAGTGCCCTGCGCTTCTGCTATAGTCCCTTCTGGGGTTATTTTAAAAGACATAGCTTCTCTCATGTCTTCTACTATTTCTGATGCATTGTCTGCCTTTCCAATGTTGCAGGGAAAGTGTAAGAGGAGAATCAGACATTCAGTAAGCGAGGTTTCTGACGCAATTGTTGCAATTTTGGAGGTACCCTCCCAAAGACACAAAGAGGAGGGTACTGCTGTATCATCTGAAGGTGAAATTTCAGATTCAGAGAGTGTATTACCTATGACAGACACGGAGGTGGTGTCTGTTAGGTTTAAGCTAGAACACCTTTGTCTGTTACTTAGGGAGGTTTTAGTTACCTTGGGCGATAGTGACTCCACAGTAGTGGTTGTCCTTAAGAAGTCTAGTAAACTGGACAGATATTTTGAGGTTCCTTCCTATACAGACATATTTCCAGTTCCTCAAAGAACTTCTGAGATCATTGCTAAGGAGTGGGAGAGACCGGGCATACCTTTTTCTCCCTCTCCTAGAAGATGTTTCCAATAGCCGACTCTGTCAAAGAGGCTTGGCAGACCGTTCCTAAGGTGGAAGGGGCCGTTTCCACCTTAGCTAAGAGAACTACTATACCCATAGAGGATAGTTGTGCTTTCAAAGATCCTTTGGATAAGAAGTTAGAGGGTTTACTCAAGAAGATATATGTACACCAGGGTCTGCAATGGCAGCCAGCTGTGTGCATTGCCACCATCACTAGTGCAGCGGCGTATCGGTTTGATGCTTTGCCTGATGCCCTTAGGACAGAAACTTCTTTGGATGATATCCAAGATAGGCTAAAGGCTCTTAAACTAGCTAATGCCTTTATTTCGGACGCTTACCTTCACGTTATCAAGCTGGGAGCTAAAGTTTCGGGTTTCTCTATTCTAGCTCGCTGTAATGTACTGTCTCTTTAAGTTAATTTACCTGCAGCCTCATTCTCACATTCACACCTCCTTTATTAAGGGCTCTCTCTCACTCATTCATTGCTTGGTATTCTGTGTTATGAATGAGTCATAATACCAGCCTGTGCTATTTGTTCCCTACAAAGCACCTACCTCCGTTTGTTCCTGCCTGGATTCCATTCATCCTTGACCCAGCTTCTGACCCTAACCGGACTCCTGTTCAGTATTTCCCAATACTGCATCTCTACAACTTTTTGCCCTTACTCCACAAGCCAGCCGACTTCGCTGACGTCACGGGCGGCCGCTCCATCACTTCCGGTTCCTCTTCACACTGAGGATCAGCTGCAGCTCCGGTCTCCTCTGCTACACGCTAGCTTCTGTGAGTAAACCCTATTACTACCTCTGGCAGTTTGTGTCTCATAGAGTGTGTCCTGCAATTCAACTACTGACTGGTTCATTCTGGCAGATAATCCTCACGCTTGCTACTGTGAGTTTAATTGATTTTATTTGGCAATAACCTTTATTTCTCCTGTTAAGTGTAGTCAGTCCACGGGTCATCCATTACTTATGGGATTATATCTCTTCCCTAACAGGAAGTGCAAGAGGATCACCCAAGCAGAGCTGCTACATAGCTCCTCCCCTCTACGTCATATCCAGTCATTCTCTTGCACCTAACTAAAGATAGGACGTGTGAGAGGACTGTGGTGTGTTAAACTTAGTTTTTATTTCTTCAATCAAAAGTTTGTTATTTTAAACGGCACCGGAGTGTGTTGTTTGTTCTCAGGCAGCATTAGAAGAAGAATCTACCTGAGTTTGTCTATGATCTTAGCGGTCGTAACTAAGATCCACTTGCTGTTCTCCGCCATTCTGAGGAGTGAGGTAACTTCAGAACAGGGGATAGCATGCAGGGCCCACCTGCAAGGAGGTATGTGCAGTAAATTATTTTCTAAGGAATCGAATTGACTGAGAAAATACTGCTAATACCGATGTAATGTAAGTGCAGCCTTAAATGCAGTAGTAGCGACTGGTATCAGGCTGATATGTATGTATGTATACTCTGAGGTATTTATGGGGAATGGAACTTCACTAAGAAAATACTGTCAATATTAAAGTAATATTTGAGCCTGCACTGCAGTGAGAGCGACTAGCAGCAGGCTTATTAATAACACTTCATAATTTTCAATTTTAAAACGTTTACTGGCATGTTAATCGTTTTTTCTGAGGTACTTGGTGATAAAACTTTATGGGCATGATTTTTACCACATGGCTGTCGTTTTTTTTTATGCATAAAAACAGTTTACTGAGCTTCCCCACTGTTGTAGTATGAGTGGGAGGGGCCTATTTTAGCGCTTTATTGCGCAGTAAAAATTTAGTCACAGTCTTCCTATTTCTTCCTCCATGATCCAGGACGTCTCTACAGAGCCCAGGGGTCTCCAAAACTAGTTTTGAGGGAGGTAATCAGTCACAGCAGACCTGTGACAGTGTGTTTGACTGTGATAAAAACGTTTATTATTTCAACTGTTATCGGTTTTGGGTATTAAGGGGTTAATCATCCTTTTGCTGGTGGGTGCAATCCTCTGCTAACTTTATACATTTTCTGTTAAATTTTGGTTGTTTTAACATATTTGGTTCATTGTTAATTCAACTGTGTTACATTTTTATGTTTTCTTAAAGGCGCAGTAGCGTTTTTTATATAGCTTGTAAATTTATTTAAAAGTTTTTTTCCAAGCTTGCTAGAGTTATTGCTAGTCTGTTTAAACATGTCTGACACAAATGAATCTGTTTGTTCATTATGTTTAAAGGCCAATGTGGAGCCCAATAGAAATTTGTGCACTCAGTGTATAGATGTTACTTTGAATAATAGTCAAACTTTACATGTTAAAAAGATATCACCAGACAACGAGGGGGAAGTTATGCCGACTAACTCTCCTCACGTGTCAGTACCTTCGCCTCCCGCTCAGGAGGTGCGTGATATTGTGGCGCCGAGTACATCAGGGCGGCCCATACAAATCACTTTGCAAGACATGGCTAATGTTATGACTGAAGTACTATCTAAATTGCCAGAATTAAGAGGTAAACGTGATCTCTCTGGGGTAAGAACAGAGTGCGCTGATAATAATAGAGCCATGTCTGATACTTCGTCACAATTTGCAGAACATGAGGACGGAGAGCTTCATTCTGTGGGTGACGGATCTAATCCAAGTAAACTGGATTCAGACATTTCAAATTTTAAATTTAAGCTTGAGAACCTCCGTGTATTACTAGGGGAGGTATTAGCGGCTCTGAATGATTGTAACACGGTTGTAATTCCAGAGAAAGTATGTAG
Organism: Bombina bombina; assembly: GCF_027579735.1. NCBI lineage: Eukaryota > Metazoa > Chordata > Amphibia > Anura > Bombinatoridae > Bombina > Bombina bombina. The sequence goes on along the minus strand of NC_069503.1, from coordinate 204,926,598 downwards.
GCTGGATAAATATTTTGCGGTACCGACGTGTACTGACGTTTTTCCTATACCTAAAAGGCTTACAGAAATTGTTAACAAGGAGTGGGATAGACCCGGTGTGCCCTTTTCACCCCCTCCTATATTTAGAAAAATGTTTCCAATAGACGCCACCACACGGGACCTATGGCAGACGGTCCCTAAGGTGGAAGGAGCAGTTTCTACTCTGGCTAAGCGCACCACTATCCCGGTGGAGGATAGCTGTGCTTTTTCAGATCCAATGGATAAAAAGTTAGAGGGTTACCTTAAGAAAATGTTTGTTCAGCAAGGTTTTATATTACAACCCCTTGCATGCATCGCGCCTGTCACTGCTGCGGCGGCATTCTGGTTTGAGTCTCTGGAAGAGACCCTTAGCACAGCTCCATTGGATGAGATTATGAACAAGCTTAAAGCCCTTAAGCTAGCTAATTCATTTATTTCTGATGCCGTAGTACACTTAACCAAACTTACGGCTAAGAACTCCGGATTCGCCATTCAAGCGCGTAGAGCGCTGTGGCTTAAATCCTGGTCAGCTGACGTGACTTCTAAATCTAATTTGCTTAATATTCCTTTCAAAGGGCAGACACTATTCGGGCCCGGCTTGAAAGAAATTATTGCTGACATTACTGGAGGTAAGGGCCATGCCCTGCCTCAAAACAGGGCCAAACCAAAGGCTAAACAGTCTAATTTTCGTGCCTTTCGTAACTTCAAGGCAGGAGCAGCATCAACTTCCTCCGCTCCAAGACAGGAAGGAACTGTTGCTCGCTACAGACAGGGCTGGAAACCTAACCAGTCCTGGAACAAGGGCAAGCAGGCCAGAAAACCTGCTGCTGCCCCTAAGACAGCATGAAGTGAGGGCCCCCGATCCGGAAACGGATCTAGTGGGGGTCAAACTCTCTCTCTTCGCCCAGGCTTGGGCAAGAGATGTCCAGGATCCCTGGGCGTTGGAGATCATATCTCAGGGATATCTTCTTGGCTTCAAAGCTTCTCCTCCACAAGGGAGATTTCATCTTTCAAGGTTATCAGCAAACCAGATAAAGAAAGAGGCGTTTCTACGCTGTGTACAAGACCTCTTACTAATGGGAGTGATCCACCCAGTTCCGCGGTCGGAACACGGGCAAGGATTCTATTCAAATCTGTTTGTGGTTCCCAAAAAAGAGGGAACCATCAGACCAATCTTGGACTTAAAGATCCTAAACAAATTCCTAAGAGTTCCATCGTTCAAAATGGAAACTATTCGAACCATCTTACCCACGATCCAAGAGGGTCAGTACATGACCACAGTGGATTTAAAGGATGCCTACCTTCACATACCGATTCACAAGGATCATTACCGGTATCTAAGATTTGCCTTTCTAAACAGGCATTACCAGTTTGTAGCTCTTCCCTTCGGGTTAGCTACGGCTCCAAGAATCTTTACAAAGGTTCTGGGCTCTCTTCTGGCGGTACTAAGACCGCGAGGCATAGCGGTAGCTCCGTACCTAGACGACATTCTGATACAAGCGTCAAGTTTCCAAACTGCCAAGTCTCATACAGAGTTAGTTCTGGCATTTCTAAGGTCGCATGGGTGGAAGGTGAACGTAGAAAAGAGTTCTCTATTGCCACTCACAAGAGTTCCCTTTCTAGGGACTCTTATAGATTCTGTAGAAATGAAAATTTACCTGACAGAGGACAGGTTATCAAAACTTCTAAATGCTTGCCGTGTCCTTCATTCCATTCAACACCCGTCAGTGGCTCAGTGCATGGAGGTAATCGGCTTAATGGTAGCGGCAATGGACATAGTACCATTTGCGCGCCTGCATCTCAGACCGCTGCAATTGTGCATGCTAAGTCAGTGGAATGGGGATTACTCAGATTTGTCCCCTCTGCTAAATCTGGATCAAGAGACCAGAGATTCTCTTCTATGGTGGCTTTCTCGGCCACATCTGTCCAAGGGGATGCCCTTCCGCAGGCCAGATTGGACGATTGTAACAACGGACGCCAGCCTTCTAGGTTGGGGCGCAGTCTGGAATTCCCTGAAGGCTCAGGGATCATGGACTCAGGAGGAGAGACTCCTTCCAATAAACATTCTGGAATTAAGAGCAATTTTCAATGCTCTTCTGGCTTGGCCTAAGTTAGCAACTCTGAGGTTCATCAGGTTTCAGTCGGACAACATCATGACTGTGGCTTACATCAACCATCAAGGAGGAACAAGGAGTTCCCTAGCGATGATGGAAGTCTCAAAGATAATTCGCTGGGCAGAGTCTCACTCTTGCCACCTGTCAGCGATCCACATCCCAGGCGTGGAGAACTGGGAGGCGGATTTTCTAAGTCGCCAGACCTTTCATCCGGGGGAGTGGGAACTGCATCCGGAGGTGTTTGCCCAACTGCTTCATCTTTGGGGCAAACCAGATCTGGATCTCATGGCATCTCGCCAGAACGCCAAGCTTCCTTGTTACGGATCCAGGTCCAGGGACCCGGGAGCGGTACTGATAGATGCTCTGACAGCACCTTGGGTCTTCAACATGGCTTATGTGTTTCCACCTTTCCCGATGCTTCCTCGATTGATTGCCAGGATCAAACAGGAGAGAGCATCGGTGATTCTAATAGAGCCTGCGTGGCCACGCAGGACCTGGTATGCAGATCTAGTGGACATGTCGTCCTGTCCACCATGGTCTCTGCCTCTGAGACAGGACCTTCTGATTCAGGGTCCTTTCAAACATCCAAATCTAATTTCTCTGAGGCTGACTGCATGGAGATTGAACGCTTGATTCTATCAAAGCGTGGATTCTCGGAGTCAGTGATTGATACCTTAATACAGGCTAGGAAACCTGTTACCAGGAAAATTTACCATAAAATATGGCGTAAATACTTACATTGGTGCGAATCCAAGACTTACTCATGGAGTAAGGTTAGGATTCCTAGGATATTGTCTTTTCTACAAGAAGGTTTAGAAAAGGGTTTATCTGCTAGTTCGTTAAAGGGACAGATTTCAGCTCTGTCTATCCTTTTACACAAACGTCTGGCAGAAGTTCCAGACGTTCAGGCTTTTTGGCAGGCTTTGACTAGGATTAAGCCTGTGTTTAAGACTGTTGCTCCGCCGTGGAGCTTAAACTTAGTTCTTAACGTTCTGCAAGGTGTTCCGTTTGAACCCCTTCATTCCATCGATATCAAGCTGTTATCTTGGAAAGTTCTGTTTTTAATGGCTATTTCCTCGGCTCGAAGAGTCTCTGAGTTATCGGCCTTACATTGTGATTCTCCTTATCTGATTTTTCATTCAGACAAGGTAGTTCTGCGTACTAAACCTGGGTTCTTACCTAAGGTAGTCACTAACAAGAATATCAATCAAGAGATTGTTGTTCCATCATTGTGCCCTAACCCTTCTTCAAAGAAGGAACGACTTTTGCACAATCTGGACGTCGTCCGTGCCCTGAAATTTTATTTGCAGGCAACTAAAGATTTTCGTCAAACTTCTTCCCTGTTTGTCGTTTATTCTGGACAGAGGAGAGGTCAAAAAGCTTCGGCTACCTCTCTCTCTTTTTGGCTTCGTAGCATAATACGTTTAGCCTATGAGACTGCTGGACAGCAGCCTCCTGAAAGGATTACAGCTCATTCTACTAGAGCTGTGGCTTCCACTTGGGCCTTTAAGAATGAGGCCTCTGTTGAACAGATTTGCAAGGCTGCAACTTGGTCTTCACTTCACACTTTTTCAAAATTTTACAAATTTGACACTTTCGCTTCTTCGGAGGCTGTTTTTGGGAGAAAGGTTCTGCAGGCAGTGGTTCCTTCCGTGTAAAGATCCTGCCTGTCCCTCCCGTCATCCGTGTACTTTTAGCTTTGGTATTGGTATCCCATAAGTAATGGATGACCCGTGGACTGACTACACTTAACAGGAGAAAATATAATTTATGCTTACCTGATAAATTCATTTCTCCTGTAGTGTAGTCAGTCCACGGCCCGCCCTGTTTTTTACGGCAGGTCTAAATTTTAATTAAACTACAGTCACCACTGCACCCTATAGTTTCTCCTTTCTCGTATGGTTTCGGTCGAATGACTGGATATGACGTAGAGGGGAGGAGCTATGTAGCAGCTCTGCTTGGGTGATCCTCTTGCACTTCCTGTTAGGGAAGAGATATAATCCCATAAGTAATGGATGACCCGTGGACTGACTACACTACAGGAGAAATGAATTTATCAGGTAAGCATAAATTATATTTCTTTTCTGAGAGTCCTGCATATTTCCTATTTTTCCTTTGCTCATAGGGAAACTGTTTCAATACATATCCTTTATTTTTCACAAGTCCACATGTTATGAATAACTATATTTTAGGTAAAAGGTCTCAACATCACAATTACCAGTTTGTTGATGGGAGATCTAACACCTATATAAAATTTACCTTTCCCTCATATAAATGCCTATAAGCACAGAGGCACATATTAGAGGAAAAGGAACATTCATTATATTTTTACACTGTTTGCATTTCTCCTAGAGCATATTTTTACTCTTAAAGGTACATACCTTAAACTCCAGTCTGCATTACTATTACATACAAATGTATTCTAGAAACCTATATGCAAAAGTGATAATTTACATTTGGCTTATTACAGAAATACCAAGCCTTGCAAACAAAGGAATGAATCCTGTGGAGTTATCCAACTATGTAGTAGCCCTAGGGCAAAAAGTGGATCAACTTAATCAGGGTCTTAGGGATCTGCAGGTGGAAAATGTAACATTGAGGAATATTATTAAAGAGGGAATTAATCCTAAACCCTCACATAGTGATACTCTCATAGAACCACCTGTCAGCCCACCAGAGAAGTTTTATGGTGACAGAAAGCTTTTCAGACAGTTTTTAAATTCTTGCAATCTCTTTATTTCGTTAAAGCCCAAAACTTTTAGTACTGACAGAGTAAAAGTTTTAACTGTCATTTCCTACCTTAGGGGAGAACCTAGGGTATGGGCAGATACATTATATGAACAGAATGATCCTATGTTAAATTCTATAGATGATTTCTTTAAAGCCTTATCCTCACTTTATGAGGACCCACATAAACAGCTTACTGCTCATAATAAATTAAGATCACTTAAACAAAATAAAAGAGCTGTGGAAGATTATATTTCCGAATTTAAGATCTGGCAGATGGATTCAGGCTGGAACCAAATCTCCCTTAGTAATCAGTTTAGGATTGGGTTGTCTGAATTAATTAAAGATGAACTTGCAAGAATTGACATTCCCGAAAATTTAAATGATTTGATTCAGCTCTCTATAAAAATAGACCACAGAATTAGGGAGAGGAAATTAGAGAAATCTTCAACTGACTCTGACTCTAGATCCACTATACATAGACCAATGATGCATAGTACTAAGAGTACAGATGAACCAATGGACATAGGTGCCATCAAAGGACCGTTAACCCCGGAGGAAAAACATAGACGCAGAATCAATCACCTATGTTTATATTGTGCCTCTAAAGAGCATGAAGTTCCTCTCTGTCCACTTTTGTTGAAAACCAAAAAGGGTAAGACATTTACCAATGACTATAACTTATCTTTAAGTAAAAATCAGTTTACAAATTGTGTAATACCTATTTGCTTGCAGTGGGATCGTCAGCAGCATCACTCTGAGGCAGTCATCGATTCTGGTGCTTTTTCCTCTTATATTGATTTGTCATTTGTTAATACAAATAAAATCCCTTTAATTGCAAAAGCAAAACCTGTTAACATGCGTTTAATTGATTGTAAAGAGTTGGAAACAGGACCTATTACACACCATACTGTACCCATTCTCGTCAGTACACTCTCATCTCATCATGAATATATTTCATTTGATGTTCTCCACTCACCAATGTACCCTATAGTACTTGGGTTACAGTGGTTAAGATTGCATCAACCACAGATACAATGGTTATCAAATAAAATTGATTTTACTTCAGATTACTGTAAAAGTACCTGTTTTCCTCACACATCCTTGTTGGCTGTGCTTGACTCAGCACTCCCAAGTGTTTATCAAGACTTAAGACAAGTGTTTAGCAAAAAGGAGGCAGAGACACTCCCGCCCCACAGACTATATGACTGTCCAATAGAATTAGTTCCTGGTTCTGATATACCCTATGGACATATATTTCCCCTCTCAGAACCAGAGTTACAGGACTTAAAATCTTACATTAATGACAACCTACGTAAGGGTTTCATTAGACCCTCAACCTCGCCTGCGGGCGCAGGAATTTTTTTTGTAAAAAACAAAGACCTCTCTCTACGCCCTATTGTTGACTATAGGGAGCTTAATAAAAGGACTGTTAAAGATCGTTATCCTTTGCCCCTAATTCCTGAGCTGATAGAAAGATTGAAAGGAGCTCAAAGCTTACTGCATTTAGAACAAGGTATGGTCTGTATGAATATACAGTCATGCCTTTTGGATTATGTAATGCCCCGGCCACCTTTCAAAGATTTATCAACGACATTTTCAGAGACCTACTTGACACCTCGATGGTGATTTATTTAGATGACATCCTCATCTACTCATCTTCCTTACAAGAACATGTAAAACATGTCAGAACAGTTTTATCTAGATTACAAGCACATAGTTTATATGCTAAGCTTGAAAAGTGCACATTTCACACTACAGATATAACTTTCTTAGGATACCATATAACACCTAAAGGTATCTCTATGCAAACTGACAAAATCCAGGTGATAACTGACTGGCCTACACCTAGGAACAAAAAAGATGTACAAAAATTTTTGGGATTCTCAAATTTTTACCGAAAATTTATTAAAGATTTTGCACGTTTAACCAAACCACTGACACAGCTAACAAAATCTAACGTTCCATTTAATTGGACTCGGTCTACTCAAGACATATTTCAACATCTGAAGTCTTGTTTCACAGCAGCTCCCATATTAAAATTTCCTGATCCAAAATTACAATTCACCCTAGAGGTTGACGCATCAAATTATGCTATTGGCGCTATACTTTCACAGAGACAAACACCTCAAGGCCCTTTGCATCCAATAGCATACTATTCACGAGTATTGTCTGTTTCAGAATTAAATTACCATATAGGAGAAAAAGAACTGCTTGCAATGAAAGCTTCCCTTGAGCATTGGAGGCACCTGCTAGAAGGTACTTCTCTCCCCATACAAATATTCACTGACCATAGAAATCTGCAATATTTGAAGACTCATCGCACTCTTACTTCTAGACAGGTGAGATGGAGCTTATTCTTCTCCCGATTCTCCTATACTATCATGTATAGACCCGCAAATAAAAATACTAAGGCAGATATTCTTTCACGTTTACCGGAAAAACCTAAATTGGTTTTACCCTATGGAACTATCATCCCCAAAAATTGCTTCCAAAATCTTTTAGCTGTTTCATCCATTGATGACAAAGATTTTCTTAATGAACAATTGAAAGATAACAGTTTTTCTAAGGATAAATTGATAAAGCAGGCTGATGGATTATATCATTTCAATAGTAGAATATATGTACCACCAACGCTTAGAACACCTGTTCTAAGAACTATGCATGACACGGTCTTAACGGGTCACCCGGGTATTCAAAGGACTATTGAAATAACCAAACGATCTTATTGGTGGCCAAAGATGCACCAAGATATCATGGAATTTGTACAGACTTGTAAAGTATGTTCAACAAGTAAAATTGATAAACGTAAGCCTGTTGGCTACTTATTATCACTCCCAATACCGGCCAAACCTTGGTCAGACATTGCAACAGATTTCATTGTTGATCTTCCTATCTCTAATAACAACACAACTATCATGGTTGTGGTTGATCTCTTTACTAAATTGACACATTTCATACCGTTCCACAAGTTACCAACTTCACTTGAGACAGCTCAATTATTGATTGATAATGTCATAAAATTGCATGGGTTACCTCGCTCAATCACATCTGACAGAGGTACCCAATTTACCTCGCGACTTTGGAAATAACTTTGTTCAGCTTTACAGATAGAAAGACGTCTAAGTACTGCTTACCATCCACAAACTAATGGACAGACAGAGCGTACTAACCAGTGGTTAGAGGAGTACTTACGTTGTTTTGTCACCCAACAACAAGATAACTGGTCATCCTTACTACCACTGGCTGAGTTTGCACACAATAACACTCATCATTCATCAATTAATTCTACACCTTTCTATGCTAATTATGGATTTCATCCAGTTTTTCATTTTAATCCATCGACAGTGAGTTCTTGTCCTGTTGTAAACGATACCACCAACACTATTGCAGAAACATTTTCTATTCTGGCTCAAAATATTAAAACAGCTCAAAGTAGACAGAAAAAAATACTACAACCTCAGGCGACGACCAGCACCCAATTATGTGGTTGGTGATTTAGTCTGGCTTTCGACGAAGAATTTGCGTTTAACTACTCCAAGTAGGAAACTTAATAAATTCTTTATAGGACCTTTTCCTATTCGGAAAATTATAAACGATAATGCTGTTACTCTGGATTTGCCTTCTCAGTACAAAATTCATCCCACTTTTCATGTTGCTTTACTGAAACCGTATAAAGCACTTCGGACTGATTCTCTCCAATCTACCCTTCAACCTCCCATCCAACCTGATCTTGAGTTTGAGGTTCATAGTATTATCGACTCTAGAAGAGTATCTGGTAATTTGCAGTATCTCGTTCGTTGGAAGGGTTATTCACCTGAGGATGACTCTTGGGAACCCTCGGCAAACCTTTCAGCACCACGACTTGTGTCTCTTTTTCATAGGCGCAACCCCGACCGTCCACATCCTTGAACCTCGGAGTGGTTCATTTTGAGGGGGTCCTATGTAATGTACTGTCTCTTTAAGTTAATTTACCTGCAGCCTCATTCTCACATTCACACCTCCTTTATTAAGGGCTCTCTCTCACTCATTCATTGCTTGGTATTCTGTGTTATGAATGAGTCATAATACCAGCCTGTGCTATTTGTTCCCTACAAAGCACCTACCTCCGTTTGTTCCTGCCTGGATTCCATTCATCCTTGACCCAGCTTCTGACCCTAACCGGACTCCTGTTCAGTATTTCCCAATACTGCATCTCTACAACTTTTTGCCCTTACTCCACAAGCCAGCCGACTTCGCTGACGTCACGGGCGGCCGCTCCATCACTTCCGGTTCCTCTTCACACTGAGGATCAGCTGCAGCTCCGGTCTCCTCTGCTACACGCTAGCTTCTGTGAGTAAACCCCATTACTACCTCTGGCAGTTTGTGTCTCATAGAGTGTGTCCTGCAATTCAACTACTGACTGGTTCATTCTGGCAGATAATCCTCACGCTTGCTACTGTGAGTTTAATTGACTTTATTTGGCAATAACCTTTATTCTTTTCTGAGAGTCCTGCATATTTCCTATTTTTCCTTTGCTCATAGGGAAACTGTTTCAATACATATCCTTTATTTTTCACAAGTCCACATGTTATGAATAACTATATTTTAGGTAAAAGGTCTCAACATCACAATTACCAGTTTGTTGATGGGAGATCTAACACCTATATAAAATTTACCTTTCCCTCATATAAATGCCTAAAAGCACAGAGGCACATATTAGAGGAAAAGGAACATTCATTATATTTTTACACTGTTTGCATTTCTCCTAGAGCATATTTTTACTCTTAAAGGTACATACCTTAAACTCCAGTCTGCATTACTATTACATACAAATGTATTCTAGAAACCTATATGCAAAAGTGATAATTTACATTTGGCTTATTACACTCGCAGAGCCTTATGGTTAAAACCTTGGTTTGCGGAAGTCTAAGCTTCTAGCTATTCCTTACAAGGGGAAGACCTTGTTTGGACCTGGCCTGACGGAAATTATCTCTGATATCACGGGAGGTAAGGGTCATCTGCTCCCTCAAGTTAAGAGAAACAAACAAAAAAGGATGACAGAGTAATTTTCATTCCTTTCGAAATTTCAAGGGAAATTTTTCCTCTTCCTCCTCTAAGCAGGAACAATCTAAATCTGCATGGAGACCCAACCAGTCTTGGAATAAGGGAAAGCAAACCAAGAAGCCTGCTGGTGAATCCAAGACAGCATGAAGGACATGCCCCCGATCCGGGACCGGATCTGGTAGGGGGCAGACTTTCCTTCTTCGTTCAAGCTTGGGTTTGGGATGTTCAGGATCCCTGGGCAATAGAAATAGTGTCTCAGGGATACAAACTGGAGTTCAAAAGTTTTCCTCCCAGAGGCAGGTTTCTTCTTTCAAGATTATCTGCAGACCAAAGAGAGAGGCATTCTTACACTGTGTAGGAGACCTCTCTGCCCTGGGAGTGATTGTTCCCGTTCCAGTACAGGAACAGGGTTTGGGATTTTATTCCAATCTGTTTGTGGTTCCCAAAAAGGAGGGAACCTTCAGACCAATTTTAGACCTCAAGAGTTTAAACAAATTTCTCAGGGTACCGTCCTTCAACTATTCGTTCCATTCTTCCCTTGATCCAAGAGGGTCAATTTATGACAACAGTGGATTTAAAGGACGCGTACCTACATGTTCCCATCCACAGGCATCATCACAAGTTCCTAAGGTTTGCCTTTCTGGACAAACACTTCCAGTTTGTGGCTCTTCCTTTCGGTCTTGCAACAGCTCCCAGAATTTTCTGGGTTCTGGGATCTCTGTTGGCGGTGCTTCGAACACGGGTGGAAGGTAAATTTGGAAAAGAGTTCCTTAGTTCCAAATAAAAGGGTAACTTTCTTAGGAACCATCATAGACTTCCTGTCTATGAAGATATTTCTGACAGAAGTCAGGAAATTAAAGATTATCGATACTTGTCTAGTCCTTCAGTCCACTCCTCGGCCATCAGTGGCTCAGTGCATGTAGTTAATTGGGCTGATGGTGGCAGCAATGGACATCATCCTGTTTGCTCATTTCCATCTCAGACCTCTGCAGTTAAGCATGCTCAGGCAATGGAACAGAGATTATGCGTACTTGCCTCCTCTAATATTACTGGGGCAGGAGACAAGGGACTCTCTTCAATGGTGGTTGTCTCTGGATCATCTCTCCCAGGGAACCTGCTTTCACAGACCATCTTGGGTGATTGTGGCAACAGACGCCAGCCTTCTGGGGTGGGAGCAGTCTGGGGCTCCCTAAAAGCTCAGGGAGTTTGGACTCAGTCAGAGTCTGTTCTCCCTATAAACATTCTAGAACTGAGAACTATCTTCAATGCCCTTCTGGCCTGGCCCCAGTTAGCCTCACTCCGGTTTATCAGGTTCCAGTCGGACAACATAACTTCAGTTGCTTACATCGATCATCAGGGAGGAACGAGGAGTTCCTTAGCGATGACAGAGGTATCCAAAATAATCCAGTGGGTGGAAACTCACTCTTGTTGCCTATCGGCGATCCACATCCCAGGGGTGGACAACTGGGAGGTGGATTTCCTGAGCAGAAAGACTTTTCATCCGGGGGAGTGGGAACTCCATCCGGAAGTGTTCTCCAACCTGATTCTCAAGTGGGGTCAGCCGGAATTGGATCTCATGGCATCCCGACAGAATGCCAAGCTCCCGAGATACGGGTCGAGGTCCAGGGACCCCCAGCCAGAACTGATAGATGCTCTGGCGGTTCCTTGGAACTTCAGTCTAGCATACCTATTTCCTCAGTTTGCTCTTCTTCCTTGGGTAATTGCTCGAATCAAACAGGAGAGGGCCTCGTGATCTTCATAGCATCGGCCTGGCCTTGCAGGACTTGGTATGCAGATCTGGTGGAGATAGCATCTCTGCCACCTTGGAGACTTCCGTTGAGGAAGGACCTTCTAATTCAGGGGCCCTTCCTTCACCAAAATCTAGTTTTTCTGAAGCCGACTGCTTGGAGATTGAACGCTTAATTTTATCCAAGTGGGGGTTCTCTTACTCGGTCATAGAGACCATGATTCAGGCTCGTAAACCTGTAACTAGAAGGATTTACCATAATATTTGGCGTAAATATCTCTATTGGTGTGAATCCAAGGGCTACTCATGGAGTAGAGTTAGGATTCCTAGAATTTTGTCTTTTCTCCAAGAAGGTTTGGAGAAGGGTTTATCGACGCGTTCCCTAAAGGGTCAAATCTCGGCCTTATCTATTTTGTTACACAAACGTCTGGCGGATGTCCCAGATGTACAATCATTTTGTCAGGCCTTGGTCAGGATCAGGCCTGTGTTCAAACCAGTCTTAATTTAGTTCTCAAAGTTCTTCAAGGGCCTTCGTTTGAGCCTATGCATTCCTTAGATATTAAGTTGTTATCTTAGAAAGTTTTATTTCTTGTTGCTATTTCTTCTGCTCGTAGAGTGCCAGAGCTCTCAGCATTGCAGTACGAGTCTCCTTACCTTATTTTCCATTCAGATAAGGTAGTTTTACGTACTAAATTAGGATTTCTTCCTAAGGTTGTTTCTGATCAGAACATTAATCGGGAGATTGTTGTTCCTTCTTTGTCTCCTAATCCTTCTTCTCAGAAAGAACGACTTCTGCACAATTTGGACGTGGTCCATGCTTTAAAGTTTTATCTGCAGGCGACTAAGGACTTTCGTCAGTCTTCTTCTTTGTTTGTGATTTTCTCAGGAAAACGGAAGGGACAGAAAGCTATGACTACTTCTCTTTCTTTTTGGCTGAAGAGTATCCTAGGTTTTGCATATGAGACTGCTGGGCAGCAGCCTCCCAAGAGGGTTACGGCTCATTTCACAAGGGCTGTTACTTCCTCATGGGCATTCAAAAATTAAGCTTCTGTGGAACAGATTTGCAAGGCTGCAACTTGGTCCTCTCTTCACACTTTTTTAAAGTTTTACAAATTTGACATTTTTCCCTCGGCTGAGGCCGCTTTTGGGAGAAAGGTTCTTCAAAATTAAAAGTGAAACCTCAGCGCCTAATGGTAACCTCTAAGCCTAGGAAGGGGGACTCCTAGCAAGTGCCCAATATGGGGATAGAAAAAGTAAAGAGAAATCCCAGGCGCCTACCCTAAGGAGGCTAGGTTGAAGTAAAATTGGATGGAGAGATAGATTGGCCAAAAATGTATTTTAATAATGGATTAAATTATTAAAAACAACGAATTATAACATATTTAAACACATTAAATACAAAAACTTCATGGATCCATGATAAATTACATAAATTGCATAAAAAGCTAAAAATCAAGAATAGATAATCGATAAAAAATCGATAAAAACTAAGGTGATCCTTAGGTGATTATGTGCGGTACTGCTTCAAGATGTTCCACACATAAAACCTAAAATACAACAACAACAATTGCAGACAATCCTGATAAAATACTTTACAGACAATTTTAGTAAAACAATTTGAAGTGAAGCGGTGTCAAAATTGAAGTAAAACAATAAAAAACTTGTAGTGGAAAATCCAAAAAATGTGAATAGCAACTTTCCAATGGGGAAAAAATAAATAAATAAATAAAAAGAAGTCTCTAGTCCTGTAAAAAATATATATATTCCAGTGTCTGACGATCTCAAAATATTAGTGATAAAAATGACGAAACCTGTGCAAATGCTGAAAAATTGAATGTGGGAAATTTCACAAAGAAAATAGTAGTAAATAGTGTTGCAGCGGTACAAAAATCCAGCAGAAAGTGTTTTTTGTAAAAAAGAAAAGAAAAATAGTCCGTGAGAAAAAATAAGTGAAAGAGAGTGTAGTTAAAAATAATTCTGTGATAGTGCTCCTAATACTCTTCAAACATGTGTGACTTCAAAATCGGTCTTCAGTTAAAATATAAAAAATACACGAACAATAACCTGTGGAAAAAAACAGAAACAAAATATAGTGTAGATGGTTCTAAAATTGTAGCAAATAATAGAATGAGGCTTACCAGTGCTGGTCAACGCGTTTCGGCCTGTATCAGGCCTTTATCAAGACTGGTTTCAGGTAGCAAATGGTAGCCTTATATAGGGTGTTTGACCGGATGTGGTTTAATACCTACTTCCGGTTTGGCGAAATTAATTATTTAGACAAAACGGTTTAAATCTATGTCTCATTATGTATAGTTGGGTGGGGTATTTCCCCAACTTTATGCTTATACTTAGATGTTTTCTATTTCCAATTTTGTCCTATATTTCTCCTTCCTAGTGTCTCCGTTGAGTTCCGTGACGTCACTTCCGGTCTAGGTAATTTATGCGATCGGATGGTCACGATCTAAGGATCAAATTTTTGTGATCTAAAATTAGGTAGTGATTTAAAAGTTGGGCCGGGTATTAGTCCCACTGCTTCTTGCTTGGCATTTCTATTGTCTCAATTTTTTCAGTTATTTCCATTTCTTCTACTGGGTCCGTGAACAGACCGACCTGATTGGTCGTGACGTCACGGCCTCGAGTTAGCGCCTTGGATTGGGTATAGAGGTTGTGTGTCAGTTAACATACTCTCTGATAGGTGTAAAATCAGGCTATGTTGATTGGATATTAAAGGTGTGTGTCAGTTATCCTGCTTCCTAATAGGTGTATAATCGGGCTGTGTTAATAGACCTATATTATAGGTGTATGAGTGCCTGATCGTTCTAATTTGGTATAAGGGATTGTACCTTATAATTGTAAATATTTGTTATGTTCAATATAACATTTGTTATGTTCCATACAATATAACATATTGTTTGTCGAAAAAACCTTTATGTTTAAAGTATGATTTGCGGCTATATGGATGCCGTATTAGTAATAGTGGTGTGTTTCTTGATTTCAGGGAATCTTATCTTTCAATGAGTAGTTTGTAATCGAAAACTTTGGTGGAAATACTTGGGAGTGAACAATGAGTGTATAGGGGGTGGAACTTTGTTTTCTTGACTATATAGGAGGTAGATAACTTTGTTTTCGTGACTGTATGGATAACTCGCTATCAGTGAATGAAGACCGGAATACTGGGAGTCGAGCTTAGAGGAATTAGAGACTGAAATGATATAAGTTGACCTTTTTACTTAGAATCGCCCTCTGTAGTGTAGATCTCCTTTGGTTATGGTGAATGTTTTTTTCTTTCTTTTTGGCTTTAGTTCCTTTTTAGGGGAATACAAAGAGTTTGAGATATTCTTCATAAAGAGTTCTTTACTACAGATTATCTTTTCTTCTTGTCAGTACCAATTCTTGTTACAACCTAATTAAATATAGGTAATCTACTTTTTCAATTTTTTAAATGTTTTGCTTCATAACGGACAATACAAGTGCTAGTAAAAAATTTTAAAATTTTATAAAAATTAGTGTATATGCAAATAATAAGTTACTTAAAAGAAAAACCTTAATTTTCTTATCTAACTCGTATTTGTGGGCTGTTGGAATTTTGGGGAACACAGGTGTGGAGTTGACTCATATATGTGGGCTGTTGAGATTAAAAATTTTTTCTAAAAAACTCCCTTCAAAAAAAGAAAAAAAGGTTTTCAAAAAAATTTTCAAAAAAATAATTTTTTAGGAGTGGGACTGAGATTCTTGTATGTATACCTATCTCAGAACTAGCTATATGCTTATTCATTGTTTAGCTACTGGCTTGTGTTTGATGTTGCTTATCGGAGCTTGGAATTTTCTTTGGGAGAGAGAGAGAGAGAGAGGGGGAGAGAGAGAGAGAGAAAGAGACTTCTTCGTTGGAGGGGATTTAATTCGAAGATTCTTTTCTGTGTTCGGAATGGTCTGGTATAGTTAAACCATATTGAAAAGATGCGATAAGTCCTCTTTGTTATTAAGGCCTCTTGGGTACAGACAGTCCAGGTTAAAAGTATTAGGAGCACTATCACAGAATTATTTTTAACTACACTCTCTTTCACTTATTTTTTCTCACGGACTATTTTTCTTTTCTTTTTTACAAAAAACACTTTCTGCTGGATTTTTGTACCGCTGCAACACTATTTACTACTATTTTCTTTGTGAAATTTCCCACATTCAATTTTTCAGCATTTGCACAGGTTTCGTCATTTTTATCACTAATATTTTGAGATCGTCAGACACTGGAATATATATATTTTTTACAGGACTAGAGACTTCTTTTTATTTATTTATTTATTTTTTCCCCATTGGAAAGTTGCTATTCACATTTTTTGGATTTTCCACTACAAGTTTTTTATTGTTTTACTTCAATTTTGACACCGCTTCACTTCAAATTGTTTTACTAAAATTGTCTGTAAAGTATTTTATCAGGATTGTCTGCAATTGTTGTTGTTGTATTTTAGGTTTTATGTGTGGAACATCTTGAAGCAGTACCGCACATAATCACCTAAGGATCACCTTAGTTTTTATCGATTTTTTATCGATTATCTATTCTTGATTTTTAGCTTTTTATGCAATTTATGTAATTTATCATGGATCCATGAAGTTTTTGTATTTAATGTGTTTAAATATGTTATAATTCGTTGTTTTTAAGAAAGGTTCTTCAAGCAGTGGTGCCTTCCGTTTAGGTTCCCTGTCTTGTCCCTCCCATATCATCTGTGTACTCTAGCTTGGGTATTGAATCCCATTAGTAATTAAGATGATCCGTGGACTCATCGTGTCATAAAAAAGAAAAGAAAATTTATGCTTACCTGATAACTGTATTTCTTTTTTGACACGATGAGTCCACAGCTCGCCCTGTTCTTGTAAGACAGGTTGTGGGTTATTGTAAACTTCAGACACCTCTGCACCTTGGCTTTTCCTTTCTTTCCTTAACTTTGGTCGAATAACTGGAGTGGGAGGGAGGGGAGTAGCTATTTAACAGCTCTGCTGTGGTGCTCTTTGCCTCCTCTTGCTGACCAGGAGGTGAATATTCCATTAGTAATTAAGATGTTCCGTGGACTCATCGTGCAAAAAAAGAAATACATTTATCAGGTAAGCATACATTTTCGTACGTATGCACAGGTGACATAATCAGGTGATAGGTGAGAGCAAGTTAGTAACAACTAAGTTACTGATAAACTGATCAGCTGATTACTTCACCTGCGCACTGATTCAGCTATGATGAAAACCTGGCCTGTTGGGGGTACTTGAGGACCATTGTTGAGAAACACTGCACTAAAGCACCAGCTCATCGGAAATGTATTGATTACCTGGAGAATAAAGCACACATACTCTGCTCACTGACACCCACACACAGTCTGCTCACATACACACTCACACAATTCTGTGGCACAGTGCCAGTTACTAAGCAATTAGAATGATCCACAATCTCTTCTCTACTCACTACTGTATTGTAAAAATAGAACTAATTTACCATACAAGTTTTACACAGAGGACAAGTTATTAATACTGCCAACACAGCTGCTGCAATATGGTGTTCAAGAAACGCACGTGCACATCCCACTTAGGTATGCTCTTCAGCAAAGGACACCAAAGGATACCAAAAGAATGAAGTACATAATGATAAAAATAAAATAGAAAGTTTATTTATTTTTTTGTGCAATTTCTATCTGAATGATGGAAATGTAATTATGACTTTCATGTTCCTTTCAAAAACTAATTTGATTTGCTGACATGGGGCCAGTAACAGTTGATGCTAATTCTCAAAATATAAATAACTAGAAAAGTCTATTAAAATAGTATGCTCTACCTCAATCATGAAAGTTTAATTTTAAATGTCTCCCTTTGACTATGTGTTTAACCAGTTACTTTACAGTGGCATTATTTCTAAAAACATTTAACAACTGCAATAATTACATTTAT
>NC_069503.1:204894018-204899018 GCF_027579735.1 Bombina bombina | reverse complement strand
CTCTGATGCAGAGAGAGCCACTCTGGGGCCCTCTCTGCACCGGTAGCGATAGTGCCGGGTGTGGTAGCGATAGTGCCGGGTGTGAGGGTGCGCGTGCGTGTGCGCGTGCACCCATTAGCCACACTGACACCAATGAATGAGGACAGAGAGGGGGAAAAAAGGGAATTTTTTAAAAAAAAATATAAAAGGATCTGGGAGGGGGTGGGGGTATTGTGGGGGGCTGCTACACTACAGAAATAGTTTTTTAAGTAAAAAATAAAATAAAAATACTTTTTGGGGGGTTTTGGGGGCCAAACTGATGGCGGTAATTAGGTAGGGGAGAGGGTTAGAGAGCTGGAGGGGGGATCAGGGAGGTTGGGGCTAAGGCAGGGGTCCATCACAGCTAAAATACTTTATTATTTTTATTTAAAAATAAACAAAACTCTTATTTAGTACTGGAAGACTTTCTGCCAGTACTTAAGATGGCGGGAACAATTGTGGGGTGGGGGAGGGAAGAGAGCTGTTTGGGAGGGATCAGGGGGTGGGATGTGTCAGGTGGGAGGCTGATCTCTAAAATTAACCCTGCAAGCTCCCTACAAGCTACCTAATTTAACCCCTTCACTGCTAGGCATAATTAACGTGTGGTGCGCAGCAGCATTTAGCGGCCTTCTAATTACCAAAAAGCAACGCCAAAGCCATATAAGTCTGCTATTTCTGAAAAAAGGGGATCCCAGAGAAGCATTTACAACCATTTGTGCCATAATTGCAGAAGCTGTTTGTAAATAATTTCAGTGGGAAACCTAAAGTTTGTGACAAATTTTGTGAAAAAGTGAACTTTTTTTTTTTTTTATCGCATTTGGCGGTGAAATGGTGGTATGAAATCTACCAAAATGGGCCTAGATCAATACTTTGGGTTGTCTTCTAAAAAAAAATATATACATGTCAAGGGATATTCAGGTATTCCTGACAGATATCAGGGTTCCAATGTAACTAGCGAAAATTTTGAAAAAAAGTGGTTTGGAAATAGCGAAGTGCTACTTGTATTTATTGCCCCATAAATTGCAAAAAAAGCAAAGAACATGTAAACATTGGGTATTTCTAAACTCAGGACAAAATTTAGAAACTATTTAGCATGGGTGTTTTTTTGGTGATTGTAGATGTGTAACATATTTTGGGGGTCAAAGTTAGAAAAAGTGTGTTTTTTTCCATTTTTTCCTCATATTTTTTTTTTTTTTTTTTAGTAAATTATAAGACATGATGAAAATAATGGTATCTTTAGAAAGTCCATTTAATGGCGAGAAAACGGTATATAATATGTGTGGGTACAGTAAATGAGTAAGAGGAAAATTACAGCTAAACACAAACACTGCAGAAATGTAAAAATAGCCATTGTCATTAAGGGTAAGAAAATTGAAAAATGGTCCGGTCATTAAGGGGTTAAAATGTCATGCCTTATCTGAATCATGAAAGATTATTTTTGACTTGACTGTCCCTTTAAGCCAGCATTCTACCCAGTTCTCAATTGAGTCTAGATCAAGGAAATACAGTTTGTTGTGTGGGACAATGTCAAATGCTTTGCTGAAATCTAGATATGCTATATCAACTGTTCCACCCTGGTCTAATACTTTTGTTACATAATCAAAGAAGTCGGTTAGATTAGTCTGACACAATCTCCCTGAAGTAAAACCATGTTGATTTTGGTCCTCTAAATTGTTTGTCTTTATGTAAGTCATAATTCTTTCTTTTAAGAGATTTTTCATTAATTTTCCTACTACTGAAGTTAAACTAACTGGCCTGTAGTTACCAGATTCTTCCCTACTGCCCTTTCTCCAACATTGGTGTGTCCGGTCCACGGCGTCATCCTTACTTGTGGGATATCTCTTCCCCAACAGGAAATGGCAAAGAGTCCCAGCAAAGCTGGCCATATAGTCCCTCCTAGGCTCCGCCCACCCCAGTCATTCTCTTTGCCGTTGCACAGGCAACATCTCCACGGAGATGGTTAAGAGTTTTTTGGTGTTTAAATGTAGTTTTTATTCTTCTATCAAGTGTTTGTTATTTTAAAATAGTGCTGGTATGTACTATTTACTCTGAAACAGAAAAGGATGAAGATTTCTGTTTGTGAGAGGAAGATAATTTTAGCAGACAGTAACTAAAATCGATTGCTGTTTCCACATAGGACTGTTGAGATGAAGTAACTTCAGTTGGGGGAAACAGTTAGCAGACTTTTCTGCTTAAGGTATGACTAGACATATTTCTAACAAGACCATGTAATGCTGGAAGGCTGTCATTTCCCCTCATGGGGACCGGTAAGCCATTTTCTTAGTCAAACAAACAGAATAAAGGGCTTAATATGGGCTATAAAACTGGTAGACATTTTTATGGGCTAAATCGATTGCTTTATTTGGGCATTTTATTCATGTTTATGCTGACAATTCACATTTATAAACTTGGGAAACGTTTATTAAACGGCAGGCACTATGTTAGACACCTTTTCCAGTCAGGGGGCCTTCCTAGTTGTAGGCTGAGCCTCATTTTCGCGCCATTACTGCGCAGTTGTTTTTTGAGAGCAGGGCATGCAGATGCATGTGTGAGGATCTGAAAGTTGCTGGAAAAGTTTCTAGAAGGCGTCAATTGGTATCGTATTCCCCTCTGGGCTTGGTTAGGTCTCAGCAAAGGCTATAGCTGGGACTGTATAGGGGTTAAATTTGTAAACGGCTCCGGTTCCGTTATTTTAAGGGTTAAAGCTCTGAAATTTGGTGTGCAATACTCTTAATGCTTTAAGACACTGTGGTGAAATTTTTGAACAATTCCTTCATACTTTTTCACATATTCAGTAATAAAGTGTTTTCTGTTTAAAATTTAAAGAGACAGTAACGGTTTTGTTTTAAAACGTTTTTTTTTTTGTGCTTTATTGACAAGTTTAAGCCTGTTTAACATGTCTGTGCCTTCGGATAAGCTATGTTCTATATGTATGAAAGCCAATGTGTCTCCCCATTTAAATTTGTGTGATAATTGTGCCATAGCGTCCAAACAAAGTAAGGACAGTACTGCCACAGATAATGAAATTGCCCAAGATGATTCCTCAGATGAGGGGAGTAAACATGATACTACATCATCTCCTACTGTGTCTACACCAGTTTTGCCCACACAGGAGGCCCCTAGTACATCTAGCGCGCCAATGCTTATTACCATGCAACAATTAACGGCTGTAATGGATAACTCCATAGCAAATATTTTATCCAAAATGCCTACTTATAAGAGAAAGCGCGATTGCTCTGTTTTAAACACTGAAGAGCAGGAGGGCGCTGATGATAATTGTTCTGTCATACCCTCACACCAATCTGAAGGGGCCATGAGGGAGGTTTTGTCAGATGGGGAAATTTCAGATTCAGGAAAAATTTCTCAACAAGCTGAACCTGATGTTGTGACATTTAAATTTAAATTAGAACATCTCCGCGCACTGCTTAAGGAGGTGTTATCTACTCTGGATGATTGTGACAACTTGGTCATTCCAGAGAAATTATGCAAGATGGACAAGTTCCTAGAGGTTCCGGTGCACCCCGACGCTTTTCCTATACCCAAGCGGGTGGCGGACATAGTGAATAAGGAGTGGGAAAAGCCTGGCATACCTTTTGTTCCCCCCCCTATATTTAAGAAATTATTTCCTATGGTCGACCCCAGAAAGGACTTATGGCAGACAGTCCCTAAGGTCGAGGGGGCAGTTTCTACTCTAAACAAACGCACTACTATTCCTATCGAGGATAGTTGTGCTTTCAAAGATCCTATGGATAAAAAATTGGAGGGTTTACTTAAAAAGATTTTTGTACAGCAAGGTTACCTTCTACAACCCATTTCGTGCATTGTTCCTGTCACTACAGCAGCGTGGTTCTGGTTCGAGGACCTAGAAAACTCGCTTAGTAGAGAGACTCCATATGAGGAGGTTATGGACAGAGTACACGCACTTAAGTTGGCTAACTCTTTTATTTTAGATGCCGCTTTGCAATTAGCTAGATTAGCGGCGAAAAATTCAGGGTTTGCTATCGTGGCGCGCAGAGCGCTTTGGCTAAAGTCTTGGTCAGCGGATGTGTCATCCAAGACAAAATTGCTTAACATCCCTTTCAAAGGTAAAACTCTATTTGGACCAGAATTGAAAGAGATTATTTCAGACATCACTGGGAGAAAGGGCCACGCCCTTCCACAAGATAGGCCTTTCAAGGCCAAGAATAAGTCTAATTTTCGTTCCTTTCGCAATTTCAGGAACGGACCGGCCTCTAATTCTGCATCCTCTAAGCAAGAGGGTAATGCCTCACAACCCAAACCAGCCTGGAAACCGATGCAAGGCTGGAACAAGGGTAAGCAGGCCAAGAAGCCTGCCACTGCTAACAAAACAGCATGAAGGAGTAGCCCCCGATCCGGGACCGGATCTAGTGGGGGGCAGACTCTCTCTCTTTGCTCAGGCTTGGGCAAGAGATGTTCAGGATCCCTGGGCGCTAGAAATAGTTTCTCAGGGTTATCTCCTGGAATTCAGGGAACTACCCCCAAGGGGAAGGTTCCACATGTCTCACTTATCCTCAAACCAAATAAAGAGACAGGCGTTCTTACATTGTGTAGAAGACCTGTTAAAGATGGGAGTGATACATCCAGTTCCAATAAAGGAACAAGGAATGGGATTTTATTCCAATCTGTTCGTAGTTCCCAAAAAAGAGGGACCAATTTTGGATTTGAAGATCCTAAACAAATTTCTCAGGGTACCATCGTTCAAGATGGAAACCATTTGAACGATTCTACCCACTATCCAGGAAAGTCAATTTATGACTACCGTGGATCTAAAGGATGCGTACCTACATATTCCTATCCACAAAGAACATCAGTTCCTAAGGTTCGCCTTTCTGGACAAGCATTACCAGTTTGTGGCCCTCCCATTCGGGTTAGCCACTGCTCCAAGGATTTTCACAAAGGTACTAGGGTCCCTTCTAGCGGTTCTAAGACCGAGGGGCATTGCAGTAGTACCTTACTTGGAC
>NC_069503.1:204861518-204886518 GCF_027579735.1 Bombina bombina | reverse complement strand
GTCAGAAGATACTACAGGAAAATCGCTGTCAAGTGCTGAATCTACCAAAGCTAAGTGTATCTGCTGTAAACTTTTGGTAGCTATTCCTCCAGCTGTTGTTTGTATTGATTGTCATGACAAACTTGTTAAAGCAGATAATATTTCCTTTAGTAAAGTACCATTGCCTGTTGCAGTTCCTTCAACATCTAAGGTGCAGAATGTTCCTGATAATATAAGAGATTTTGTTTCTGAATCCATAAAGAAGGCTATGTCTGTTATTTCTCCTTCTAGTAAACGTAAAAAATCTTTTAAAACTTCTCTCCCTACAGATGAATTTTTAACTGAACATCATCATTCTGATTCTGATGATTCCTCTGGTTCAGAGGATTCTGTCTCAGAGGTTGATGCTGATAAATCTTCATATTTATTTAAAATGGAATTTATTCGTTCTTTACTTAAAGAAGTCCTAATTGCTTTAGAAATAGAGGATTCTTGATACTAAATCTAAACGTTTAAATAAGGTTTTTAAATCTCCTGTAGTTATTCCAGAAGTTTTTCCTGTCCCTGATGCTATTTCTGCAGTAATTTCCAAAGAATGGGATAATTTGGGTAATTCATTTACTCCTTCTAAACGTTTTAAGCAATTATATCCTGTGCCGTCTGACAGATTAGAATTTTGGGACAAGATCCCTAAAGTTGATGGGGCTATTTCTACCCTTGCTAAACGTACTACTATTCCTACGTCAGATGGTACTTCGTTTAAGGATCCTCTAGATAGGAAAATTGAGTCCTTTCTAAGAAAAGCTTATCTGTGTTCAGGTAATCTTCTTAGACCTGCTATATCTTTGGCTGATGTTGCTGCAGCTTCAACTTTTTGGTTGGAAACTTTAGCGCAACAAGTAACACATCGTGATTCTCATGATATTATTATTCTTCTTCAACATGCTAATAATTTTATCTGTGATGCCATTTTTGATATTATCAGAGTTGATGTCAGGTTTATGTCTCTAGCTATTTTAGCTAGAAGAGCTTTATGGCTTAAAACTTGGAATGCTGATATGGCTTCTAAATCAACTTTACTTTCCATTTCTTTCCAGGGTAACAAATTATTTGGTTCTCAGTTGGATTCCATTATTTCAACTGTTACTGGTGGGAAAGGAACTTTTTTACCACAGGATAAAAAATCTAAAGGTAAAAACAGGGCTAATAATCGTTTTCGTTCCTTTCGTTTCAACAAAGAACAAAAGCCTGATCCTTCATCCTCAGGAGCAGTTTCAGTTTGGAGACCATCTCCAGTTTGGAATAAATCCAAGCCAGCTAGAAAGGCAAAGCCTGCTTCTAAGTCCACATGAAGGTGCGGCCCTCATTCCAGCTCAGCTGGTAGGGGGCAGGTTACGTTTTTCAAGGAAATTTGGATCAATTCTGTTCACAATCTTTGGATTCAGAGCATTGTTTCAGAAGGGTACAGAATTGGTTTCAAGTTGAGACCTCCTGCAAAGAGATTTTTTCTTTCCCGTGTCCCAGTAAATCCAGTAAAAGCTCAAGCATTTCTGAAATGTGTTTCAGATCTAGAGTTGACTGGAGTAATTATGCCAGTTCCAGTTCCGGAACAGGGGATGGGGTTTTATTCAAATCTCTTCATTGTACCAAAGAAGGAGAATTCTTTCAGACCAGTTCTGGATCTAAAAATATTGAATCGTTATGTAAGGATACCAACGTTCAAGATGGTAACTGTAAGGACTATCTTACCTTTTGTTCAGCAAGGGAATTATATGTCCACAATAGATTTACAGGATGCATATCTGCATATTCCGATTCATCCAGATCATTATCAGTTCCTGAGATTCTCGTTTCTGGACAAGCATTACCAGTTTGTGGCTCTGCCGTTTGGCCTAGCTACAGCTCCAAGAATTTTTACAAAGGTTCTCGGTGCCCTGCTGTCTGTAATCAGAGAACAGGGTATTGTGGTATTTCCTTATTTGGACGATATCTTGGTACTTGCTCAGTCTTTACATTTAGCAGAATCTCATACGAATCGACTTGTGTTGTTTCTTCAAGATCATGGTTGGAGGATCAATTTACCAAAAAGTTCTTTGATTCCTCAGACAAGGGTAACCTTTCTGGGTTTCCAGATGGATTCAGTGTCCATGACTCTGTCTTTAACAGACAAGAGACGTCTAAAGTTGATTACAGCTTGTCGAAACCTTCAGTCACAATCATTCCCTTCGGTAGCCTTATGCATGGAAATTCTAGGTCTTATGACTGCTGCATCGGACGCGATCCCCTTTGCTCGTTTTCACATGCGACCTCTTCAGCTCTGTATGCTGAAGCAATGGTGCAAGGATTACACGAAGATATCTCAATTAATATCTTTAAAACCGATTGTTCGACACTCTCTAACATGGTGGACAGATCACCATCGTTTAATTCAGGGGGCTTCTTTTGTGCTTCCGACCTGGACTGTAATTTCAACAGATGCAAGTCTCACAGGTTGGGGAGCTGTGTGGGGATCTCTGACGGCACAAGGAGTTTGGGAATCTCAGGAGGTGAGATTACCGATCAATATTTTGGAACTCCGTGCAATTTTCAGAGCTCTTCAGTTTTGGCCTCTTCTGAAGAGAGAATCGTTCATTTGTTTTCAGACAGACAATGTCACAACTGTGGCATACATCAATCATCAAGGAGGGACTCACAGTCCTCTGGCTATGAAAGAAGTATCTCGAATTTTGGTTTGGGCGGAATCCAGCTCCTGTCTAATCTCTGCGGTTCATATCCCAGGTGTAGACAATTGGGAAGCGGATTATCTCAGTCGCCAAACGTTGCATCCGGGCGAATGGTCTCTTCACCCAGAGGTATTTCTTCAGATTGTTCAAATGTGGGAACTTCCAGAAATAGATCTGATGGCGTCCCATCTAAACAAGAAACTTCCCAGGTATCTGTCCAGATCCCGGGATCCTCAGGCGGAGGCAGTGGATGCATTATCACTTCCTTGGAAGTATCATCCTGCCTATATCTTTCCGCCTCTAGTTCTTCTTCCAAGAGTAATCTCCAAGATTCTGAAGGAATGCTCGTTTGTTCTGCTGGTAGCTCCGGCATGGCCTCACAGGTTTTGGTATGCGGATCTTGTCCGGATGGCCTCTTGCCAACCGTGGACTCTTCCGTTAAGACCAGACCTTCTGTCACAAGGTCCTTTTTTCCATCAGGATCTGAAATCCTTAAATTTAAAGGTATGGAGATTGAACGCTTGATTCTTGGTCAAAGAGGTTTCTCTGACTCTGTGATTAATACTATGTTACAGGCTCGTAAATCTGTATCTCGAGAGATATATTATAGAGTCTGGAAGACTTATATTTCTTGGTGTCTTTCTCATCATTTTTTCCTGGCATTCTTTTAGAATACCGAGAATTTTACAGTTCCTTCAGGATGGTTTAGATAAGGGTTTGTCCGCAAGTTCTTTGAAAGGACAAATCTCTGCTCTTTCTGTTCTTTTTCACAGAAAGATTGCTATTCTTCCTGATATTCATTGTTTTGTACAAGCTTTGGTTCGTATAAAACCTGTCATTAAGTCAATTTCTCCTCCTTGGAGTTTGAATTTGGTTCTGGGAGCTCTTCAAGCTCCTCCGTTTGAACCTATGCATTCATTGGACATTAAATTACTTTCTTGGAAAGTTTTGTTCCTTTTGGCCATCTCTTCTGCCAGAAGAGTTTCTGAATTATCTGCTCTTTCTTGTGAGTCTCCTTTTCTGATTTTTCATCAGGATAAGGCGGTGTTGTGAACTTCTTTTGAATTTTTACCTAAAGTTGTGAATTCCAACAACATTGGTAGAGAAATTGTGGTTCCTTCATTATGTCCTAATCCTAAGAATTCTAAGGAGAAATCGTTGCATTCTTTGGATGTTGTTAGAGCTTTGAAATATTATGTTGCAGCTACGAAATCTTTTCGTAAGACTTCTAGTCTATTTGTTATCTTTTCCGGTTCTAGAAAAGGCCAGAAAGCTTCTGCCATTTCTTTGGCATCTTGGTTGAAATCTTTAATTCATCTTGCCTATGTTGAGTCGGGTAAAACTCCGCCTCAGAGAATTACAGCTCATTCTACTAGGTCAGTTTCTACTTCCTGGGCGTTTAAGAATGAAGCTTCGGTTGACCAGATCTGCAAAGCAGCGACTTGGTCCTCTTTGCATACTTTTATTAAATTCTACCATTTTGATGTATTTTCTTCTTCTGAAGCAGTTTTTGGTAGAAAAGTACTTCAGGCAGCGGTTTCAGTTTGAATCTTCTGCTTATGTTTTTCGTTAAACTTTATTTTGGGTGTGGATTATTTTCAGCAGGAATTGGCTGTCTTTATTTTATCCCTCCCTCTCTAGTGACTCTTGTGTGGAAAGATCCACTTCTTGGGTAGTTATTATCCCATACGTCACTAGCTCATGGACTCTTGCTAATTACATGAAAGAAAACATAATTTATGTAAGAACTTACCTGATAAATTCATTTCTTTCATATTAGCAAGAGTCCATGAGGCCCGCCCTTTTTTTGTGGTGGTTATGATTTTGTATAAAGCACAATTATTCCAATTCCTTATTTTATATGCTTTCGCACTTTTTTATCACCCCACTTCTTGGCTATTCGTTAAACTGAATTGTGGGTGTGGTGAGGGGTGTATTTATAGGCATTTTGAGGTTTGGGAAACTTTGCCCCTCCTGGTAGGAATGTATATCCCATACGTCACTAGCTCATGGACTCTTGCTAATATGAAAGAAATGAATTTATCAGGTAAGTTCTTACATAAATTATGTTTTATTAACCCCTAATCTGCCCCCCACAACGTCGCCTCCACCTGCCTACACTTATTAACCCCTAATCTGCCGAGCGGACCTGAGCGCTACTATAATAAAGTTATTAACCCCTAATCCGCCTCACTAACCCTATCATAAATAGTATTAACCCCTAATCTGCCCTCCCTAACATCGCCGACACCTAACTTCAATTATTAACCCCTAATCTGCCGACCGGAGCTCACCGCTATTCTAATAAATGTATTAACCCCTAAAGCTAAGTCTAACACTAACACCCCCCTAAGTTAAATATAATTTAAATCTAACGAAATTAATTAACTCATATTAAAAAAATTATTCTTATTTAAAGCTCCAATCAGCCAATCAGATTGAGCTTGCATTCTATTGGCTGTTCCGATCAGCCAATAGAATGCGAGCTCAATCTGATTGGCTGATTGGATCAGCCAATCGGATTGAACTTGATTCTGATTGGCTGATTCCATCAGCCAATCAGAATATTCCTACCTTAATTCCGATTGGCTGATAGAATCCTATCAGCCAATCGGAATTCGAGGGACGCCATCTTGGATGACGTCATTTAAAGGAACCGTCATTCGTCGTTCAGTCGTCGGCCAGGATGGATGTTCCGCGGTGGAGGTCTTCAGGATGCTGCCGCTTCGCTCCGGATGGATGCCGCTTGGATGAAGACTTCAATCGGATGGAAGAACTCTTCTGCCCCGCTTGGATGAAGACTTCAGCCGGATCATGGACCTCTTCAGCCCCCCGCTTGGGCTTGGATCAGGACATCGGAGGAGCTCTTCTGGACCGATCGGTGAACCTGGTATGGTGAAGACAAGGTAGGATGATCTTCAGGGGCTTAGTGTTAGGTTTATTTAAGGGGGGTTTGGGTTAGATTAGGGGTATGTGGGTGGTGAGTTGTAATGTTGGGGGGCTTGGGTATTGTATGTTTTTTTTTTACAGGCAAAAGAGCTGTATTTCTTGGGGCATGCCCCGCAAAGGGCCCTGTTCAGGGCTGGTAAGGTAAAAGAGCTTTGAACTGTAGTAATTTAGAATAGGGTAGGGCATTTTTTTATTTTGGGGGGCTTTGTTATTTTATTAGGGGGCTTAGAGTAGGTGTAATTAGTTTAAAATTGTTGTAATATTTTTATTATGTTTGTAAATATTTTTTTATTTTTTGTAACTTAGTTCTTTTTTATTTTTTGTACTTTAGCTAGTTTATTTAATTGTATTTATTTGTAGCAATTGTATTTAATTAATTTATTGATAGTGTAGTGTTAGGTTAATTGTAGGTAGTTTATTTAATTAATTTATTGATAGTGTAGTGTTAGGTTTATTTGTAACTTAGGTTAGGATTTCTTTTACAGGTAAATTTGTAATTATTTTAACTATTTTAGCTATTAAATAGTTCTTAACTATTTAATAGCTATTGTACCTGGTTAAAATAAATACAAAGTTACCTGTAAAATAAATATAAATCCTAAAATAGCTATAATATAAATATAATTTATATTGTAGCTATATTAGGATTTATTTTACAGGTAAGTATTTAGCTTTAAATAGGAATAATTTATTTAATAAGAGTTAATTAATTTCGTTAGATTTAAATTATATTTAACTTAGGGGGGTGTTAGTGTTAGGGTTAGACTTAGCTTTAGGGGTTAATACATTTATTAGAATAGCGGTGAGCTCCGGTCGGCAGATTAGGGGTTAATAAGTGAAGTTAGGTGTCGGCGATGTTAGGGAGGGCAGATTAGGGGTTAATACTATTTATGATAGGGTTAGTGAGGCGGATTAGGGGTTAATAACTTTATTATAGTAGCGCTCAGGTCCGCTCGGCAGATTAGGGGTTAATAAGTGTAGGCAGGTGGAGGCGACGTTGTGGGGGGCAGATTAGGGGTTAATAAATATAATATAGGGGTCGGCGGTGTTAGGGGCAGCAGATTAGGGGTACATAGGGATAATGTAGCTGGCGGCGGCGTGCGGACGGCAGATTAGGGGTTAATAAGTGTAGGTAGCTGGCGGCGACGTTGTGGGGGGCAGATTAGGGGTTAATAAATATAATACAGGGGTCGGCGGTGTTAGGGGCAGCAGATTAGGGGTACATAAGTATAACGTAGGTGGCGGTCGGCAGATTGGGGGTTAAAAAAATTTAATCGAGTGGCGGCGATTTGGGGGGACCTCGGTTTAGGGGTGCATAGGTAGTTTATGGGTGTTAGTGTACTTTAGAGCACAGTAGTTAAGAGCTTTATGAACCGGCGTTAGCCCAGAAAGCTCTTAACTACTGACTTTTTTCCTGCGGCTGGAGTTTTGTCGTTAGATGTCTAACGCTCACTTCAGAAACGACTCTAAATACCGGAGTTAGGAAGATCCCATTGAAAAGATAGGATACGCAATTGACGTAAGGGGATCTGCGGTATGGAAAAGTCGCGGCTGAAAAGTGAGCGTTAGACCCTATTTTGAGTGACTCTAAATACCGGCGGTAGCCTAAAACCAGCGTTAGGAGCCTCTAACGCTGGTTTTCACGGCTACCGCCAAACTCCAAATCTAGGTCTATGCGATTTAAAATGGAGGTTTATTCAACTTTGAATTTATAGCTCTAAAATGGATGCTCCTTGCAATTTAAGTGCGTATGTCTAAACTCTTGTATAACAGATTATCAAGGCCACATTGTTGAAGATAGAAAAAGCTAGACAAGTTTTGTTGATGTTAAAATGATGCTAAAAATACATATAAAAAGAAAACAAATGATGACGTCATCCAAATAAAAACCTATAAAAACACCTTGTTGTAAACATGAGGCAGGTGACTCTGACAGGATATTATAGAGCATTTCTAAGGATAAGATTTGGTTGCAAAGAAGTCATTTCGAGTGGTATGTAACAATTGTTATTGAAAGCAAGTTTAACTAATAGTCTTTTAACTCTGTGTGTATATTGGATTTAAATTAATTTAATTTTATATTACTTCTGTAAGCTGATTTTTCTGTATAATAAAAATTTATTTTTAAACAATGTTATCTTCTCAAGTACCATTTCTTTATTGTACTCAAAACTTTATTTGTAAGAAATGAGACCTGTTTCACTGATATAATATTTAAAGTTCAGTGCTTGGAATTTATATTTCAATATAACTTTAAGACCTTAAAAGTGAATTAGGTGTGAACCACTACAATTGGCGTCCCTGGGTGTTTTGAGAGATAATATATGTTTTATAATAATTATTATAATTTTACCTGGGTCCCCTTACACGTAAGGGAAGGTACTGAAATATCATGGCTAATCAGGTTTTGCAGAATCTTTTAAAACTCAATTATGTGTTTAAAATGCAGAATGGTAGAGTCATTGGAAATTATGAGGTTATTGCTTTGGAGATACAGTTATGGTTTAATTCATTTAAACTTTGCTAATGCTGCTGGAGTAGTTTTGCAACAACCTATATATCACACTATAGATGCAGATTTTGATCCTGCAACAAATAGAAATACAAATGTTTTATGATGGTATAGTAGAGATTTTAGGCAGACCTCCTGTTATTGCTACAGGAATACAAAAACATTGCCCTAAAAGCTTTAGCCTGAATTGAGATGTGGGGTGCTCCTAGATCTAGTTAGTACAGTCCAGTAAAGGGAAAATAAATAATACCAGCTGCAGAATATGAGCAAGATGAGAGGGAAAACCTTTTTTAATGTGATACAATTTTTAGGTTATATAAGCTCAGGTTTTAAATAGTGAAAATGTCTGGAGTGTCCGGCATATAGCAAGTTTTTTTTTTTGTTTTTTTGATGAAGCTGCAGGAATTCTTAAATGAAATATAAAAACAACGATTGGAGTGATGCCACGCAATCCGAAGGACATAGCTTTGTGGTTAAATGACAGAGTTCATGCATTAGCTGGAGTTTATCCAACTTATTAGAACATTAGTTAATGCTATTTTATTCTCTGGTTTGTGTGTTTTTATATTTGAGGCAAGGAAGTGGAATTCAGTGATTTATGCATATCATGTAAAGACACAAGGTAAAGATACTTTGGCTTCACTTGCTGATATTTTAGGAATGATGAATATAAATAGTGGCATTGTAGCAGCATATTTATTAGAGCTGAGATTTACAATTAAAATAATCACGACATGGTTGTTTAAAGCCAAATGTTAAAGGACAAGGTTTAATTTTGGATATAGAGAGACAAATACTCTCTGTACCTATAGCAGAGAGACGTAAATAAATACCTGATATATCTTAAGACATACTTATACACTTGTAAGTAAGGACCTGACTGGAGATGCACTAGTAACTTCAAATAGCAGAGAAAAGGAAAGGAGAAAAGATTTTCCAGCAAAGGAAAAACAGAGCTCAGTTTGTAAAAAAAAAAAAAAAAAAAAAAAAAATGCAAGAGAACAATATCCACAGAAACAAACTAAATTTAACCCTCCACTACCTTACTCCCAAGCACCTCCATCTTACACCAATGAAAATCAGTTTATTACTAATTTGAGCAAATCTTCAGATTTGCCTTATGAGGAATTTCCTCGCAGGACATTGAGACCATTTTTAAAAAAAAGACTCCAGATCGGTATGGATTTGGAGATGGTAGTGTAAGATATAGAGGAAAAGGTACAGGTGTCAGGATAGATATCAGGAGCGTGAGATTCGTTCTACTGAAAGGGGTGAAATTTCAGTAGCCCCAGCTAATACTAAAAAACTAGGACAAATAGAGAAATCACTACCAGACATCCCGGAAGAGTCTGAAGGTGAATGAAGTAAATTAACAGTAGAATATGGGGGAGAGACTTATGACGGGTATTTGGATACACAAGCATAAATATCTTTAGTACAATCAGATATGTTAAAAGAAGATGTATTAGGCAATATAACTATACAGACTTTAGAAGGTGAAGGTACTTATCCCTCATGTAATAATAACACACAAAGTTCGTAAAAACTGCACGTCGTAATAAGATCACTGATTAAGTATACAAACAGGTTTTGCATGTACAACAATAAAATAGCGTATTGCTTGTGTCTTTTGACGAGTAAAGTAAAGCTGTACCTTGCCAAATGTAACTTGTAATCAGTGAAAAGTAACAGACCAATGTGTTAGGCTGAGAGGATAAAGCCGTGCTGTTGGCAAGTGGTGGCAGTAATAAAGTTCAATCTTGCAATGGTTCTTAATAAGAACTACAGATATATAAGTGAAACAGGTATAATCTCACCGCTGTTGCCACACTCTGTCATGCCCCTCAGGCCGTCCCAATACCGGGTATGGATTCACTCCTCCAGCATCCAAACATACGGTCAAATGAACAAATAGAGTTACCTGTATTGGAACTAATCACAGCCGCAGGCCTTAGTGCAGGTAAAAAAGCATCTTTATTTTGGTAGATTCAACATTAACAGGGTGAAACAAACTCAGGGGTACATTGAGAACAAACGTCCGACGCGTTTCCTGCCCGGAGGCACTTCGTCAGGGACTTACAAAGTCAAAATACAAACAGCTTAAAAAGGCTTACTTGCTTACGTAACGAAATTAGCACCTGTTCATTATGGTTAAAGGCACAGATGCTGCCGTCTATGGAAACTTGCTACTGCTGGGTTTTGAAAAAACCCTTTAAAGCATTCAGCGGAAGTAACATTGTGTCAAAGGTGCCATATGTGTATATATCTTGTATCTATATTAGTAACACAAAAGACACAATGAAAACGCCAAAAACTAGTAACATATTGAAATAGCCTTTTCCAAAGAAGGCAGCAAAATAGTACAAGAGTTGCTCTACAACCAATTCATATGAGCAGATGCTAAAGAGACATAAAATTATTTTCAAACTGCAAATAATAAAAAAATAACAATGTTATTGATACAATGTACAGCGGACTCACAGAGGATTCTCAAAGTGAGACATTTCTACAAGTCTCATATATGAATTTAAAATGTTAAAGGATTTATATTTGAACTGTCTTTGTTAGAAGATTGATTATTAAACGTTAAGGGAGAATTTAAAGACTTATGTAATCATTAGTTCTTAAGCTTGACTTACTATGTTAAGAGAAAATTACAGTGTTTAAGTGAACTAACTTATTCTGTGTGAATGATGAGATGAATTCAATTAAAGTGATGCTTAAGAATGTGATGTGAAAAAGAAAATTTGAATGAGTGAAATTAGAATAAAACATTGCAATGTGTCCTTTTTAAGATTTGTTGGGGTGGAATATCCTAATAAGGATCAAGTCTAAAATTTATCGAATTAATTTGAAAAAAAGTTTTTTTGTAATAAATAATAATGGATGAATTCTATATATGAACAACATTGTGCTGATCATAATTGGTGTCACCTATGTCTATATAGACAATAAAATAGTGTAAAACCTGTATAGGCAATAAAATAGTGTAAAACCTAATTTACAAATTAAGCTAAATCTAAGACTTAACAAAACTAAATGTACTGATGTTTGAACTAATGGGCACTCTGGAGGGACAAGAGAAAAAGACTACTATTTATACTGAACAGCTATGTTTATTGCCTTGTCAGGTTGTTAGGAAAATGTATGTGTATATATGTGTCTTATTGTGGACAATTTAGTCTACAAAGTATCTAAGATCTGTTATCTTATTAATACCATTTGGAGTACCGGTCATTAAATTAAATATCCAAAAGGCCTCTTTCCTGTTCAACTTGGCCGTTCTATCCCCACCTCTAATATCATAAGGGGCGTGGTCTATACCTTGGAAGCTAAACATAGTACTTAGGTTGTGGTCGTTAACAGGAATACCTAAAGAAATAAAGTGTTCAACGAAATGCTTAGCTACTGGGGTGGAGGGAGGGTCATGTTTAATGGAGAGCAAATGCTCCCTAACCCTGTTCTTGAGGAGTCTGGTGGTCCTACCTACATACTGTTTACAACAGATCTTACAGTTGATTAAGTAGACCACAAATCTAGAATTACAGTTAAGTCTAAATCTGATGTCAAAACATTTACCTGTGGTCTTAGATTTAAATTCTCTACCGGCAATCACAAATTCACAACTCTTACAGGGAATCTTTTTGCATCTAAAGAATCCCTTTTCTGGCTGTAACCAAGAGTTATTGCTTTTTATTGATGATCAATGTGAAATTGTTAATTTACTATCACTTGAAAGTGAGAGTGCACGATCCAATACACAAAATTTAAGCATTCCCACCATTACTACTAATGCGAATAAACACTTCTATCCCATACAAATGAGGGGGGACTTTATAGAGGTCTTCCAAAGTTTGGTTGAAAGGGATCTTCACGCATTAGCTAGAGAAACTAACACCAGTACCAGTCTGAAATATGGGAAAAGTAACAATCTATCTAAGAAAGAGAGAAACATTTTAAAAAAATTACAAGAAAACAGTGATCTCATCATTCAAAGCTCAGATAAGGGTGGTTGTATAGTAGTACAGGACAGGGCACAGTATACTAGTGAGGCTCTCAGACAACTTAGTGATGACACCACCTATCGTAAATTGACATTCAATCCTACCTCTACGTTTAGAAAACCAACATCAGGAAATACGATCCTACGAGCAGATTCACATCATCCAGCTCACCTCAAAATGGCTATTCCAAAAGGGGAATATATGCGCCTCAGATGCAATTGTAGCAACGTTCATACTTATATAGAACAAGCTCATTCTCTTACTCAGCGTCTTCACATTAGGGGCTATGATATTAGCACCTTAGAAAGAGTTAGCAAAGAAGTTGAACTTATGCATAGAGATGTGCTTCTTAAAGACACCCCTAAAACTAGACTTCATGGTAATAATAGCAATAACCAGAAAAGTTCAAAATCACCTATAACCTTTTCTACTTGCTATAGCAGACAGTTTAACTGTATCAATAATATTATAAGGAAATATCTTCCTGTATTGGACAGAGATGCCCTGTTACAAGACTCATTACAAAATCAGGGCATTAGACTAGTAAGTAGAAAATCCAGAACTATTGGAAATCATCTAATTAGAGATTTCTCAATAAAAAGCAATAACTCTTGGTTACAGCCAGAAAAGGGATTCTTTAGATGCAAAAAGATTCCCTGTAAGAGTTGTGAATTTGTGATTCCCGGTAGAGAATTTAAATCTAAGACCACAGGTAAATGTTTTGACATCAGATTTAGACTTAACTGTAATTCTAGATTTGTGGTCTACTTAATCAACTGTAAGATCTGTTGTAAACAGTATGTAGGTAGGACCACCAGACTCCTCAAGTACAGGGTTAGGGAGCATTTGCTCTCCATTAAACATGACCCTCCCTCCACCCCAGTAGCTAAGCATTTCGTTGAACACTTTATTTCTTTAGGTATTCCTGTTAACGACCACAACCTAAGTACTATGTTTAGCTTCCAAGGTATAGACCACGCCCCTTATGATATTAGAGGTGGGGATAGAACGGCCAAGTTGAACAGGAAAGAGGCCTTTTGGATATTTAATTTAATGACCGGTACTCCAAATGGTATTAATAAGATAACAGATCTTAGATACTTTGTAGACTAAATTGTCCACAATAAGACACATATATACACATAAATTTTCCTAACAACCTGACAAGGCAATAAACATAGCTGTTCAGTATAAATAGTAGTCTTTTTCTCTTGTCCCTCCAGAGTGCCCATTAGTTCAAACATCAGTACATTTAGTTTCGTTAAGTCTTAGATTTAGCTTCATTTGTAAATTAGGTTTTACACTATTTTATTGCCTATACAGGTTTTACACTATTTTATTGTCTATATAGACATAGGTGACACCAATTATGATCAGCACAATTTTGTTCATATATAGAATTCATCCATTATTATTTATTACAAAAAAACTTTTTTTCAAATTAATTCGATAAATTTTAGACTTGATCCTTATTAGGATATTCCACCCCAACAAATCTTAAAAAGGACACATAGCAATGTTTTATTCTAATTTCACTTATTCAAATTTTCTTTTTCACATCACATTCTTAAGCATCACTTTAATTGAATTCATCTCATCATTCACACAGAATAAGTTAGTTCACTTAAACACTGTAATTTTCTCTTAACATAGTAAGTCAAGCTTAAGAACTAATGATTACATAAGTCTTTAAATTCTCCCTTAACGTTTAATAATTAATCTTCTAACAAAGACAGTTCAAATATAAATCCTTTAACATTTTAAATTCATATATGAGACTTGTAGAAATGTCTCACTTTGAATCCTCTGTGAGTCCGCTGTACATTGTATCAATAACATTGTTATTTTTTTTTATTATTTGCAGTTTGAAAATAATTTTGTGTCTCTTTAGCATCTGCTCATATGAATTGGTTGTAGAGCAACTCTTGTACTATTTTGCTGCATTCTTTGGAAAAGGCTATTTCAATATGTTACTAGTTTTCGGCGTTTTCATTGTGTCTTTTGTGTTACTAATATAGATACAAGATATATACACATATGGCACCTTTGACACAATGTTACTTCCGCTGAATGCTTTAAAGGGTTTTTTCAAAACCCAGCAGTAGCAAGTTTCCATAGACGGCAGCATCTGTGCCTTTAACCATAATGAACAGGTGCTAATTTCGTTACGTAAGCAAGTAAGCCTTTTTAAGCTGTTTGTATTTTGACTTTGTAAGTCCCTGACGAAGTGCCTCCGGGCAGGAAA
The DNA here is from genome assembly GCF_027579735.1 of Bombina bombina. Taxonomy (NCBI): domain Eukaryota; kingdom Metazoa; phylum Chordata; class Amphibia; order Anura; family Bombinatoridae; genus Bombina; species Bombina bombina. The sequence continues at coordinate 204,872,106 of NC_069503.1, read as the reverse complement.
CGCGTCGGACGTTTGTTCTCAATGTACCCCTGAGTCTGTTTCACCCTGTGAATGTTGAATCTACCAAAATAAAGATGCTTTTTTACCTGCACTAAGGCCTGCGGCTGTGATTAGTTCCAATACAGGTAACTCTATTTGTTTATTTTCCCTCATGTAATACACAGGTAAAAATAAATGGTAAAAGAGTGCACTTAGAATTAGTTCAGCATCCTAAGCTTGATTCTGATTTTCTTATAGCTTATAAGGATGTAGCACATTTTATTTCATTGCAGCTGGAAGATGAACTTCCTTTAACTACTAGAGTTGTGGAATAAGCATTTATGAAAATGCAATTAGATTATACTGCAGTATCTGATGTTAGAAACTTAGGCCTAGATTTGGAGTTTGGCGTTAGCCGTGAAAACCAGCGTTAGAGGCTCCTAACGCTGGTTTTAGGCTACCTCCGGTATTTGGAGTCACTCAAAAAAGGGTCTAACGCTCACTTTTCAGCCGCAACTTTTCCATACCGCAGATCCCCTTACGTCAATTGCGTATCCTATCTTTTCAATGGGATCTTTCTAACTCCGGTATTTAGAGTCGTGTCTGAAGTGAGCGTTAGACATCTAACGACAAAACTCCAGCCGCAGGAAAAAAGTCAGTAGTTAAGAGCTTTCTGGGCTAACGCCGGTTTATAAAGCTCTTAACTACTGTACTCTAAAGTACACTAACACCCATAAACTACCTATGTACCCCTAAACCGAGGTCCCCCCACATCGCCGACACTCGATTAATTTTTTTTAACCCCTAATCTGCCGACCGCCACCTACGTTATACTTATGTACCCCTAATCTGCTGCCCTAACACCGCCGACCCCTATATTATATTTATTAACCCCTAATCTGCCCCCCTCAACGTCGCCGACACCTGCCTACACTTATTAACCCCTAATCTGCCGAGCGGACCGCACCGCTATTATTATAAAGTTATTAACCCCTAATCCGCCTCACTAACCCTATAATAAATAGTATTAACCCCTAATCTGCCCTCCCTAACATCGCCGACACCTAACTTCAAACATTAACCCCTAATCTGCCGACTGGAGCTCACCGCTATTCTAATAAATGTATTAACCCCTAAAGCTAAGTCTAACCCTAACACTAACACCCCCCTAAGTTAAATATAATTTAAATCTAACGAAATTAATTAACTCTTATTAAATAAATTAATCCTATTTAAAGCTAAATACTTACCTGTAAAATAAATCCTAATATAGCTACAATATAAATTATAATTATATTATAGCTATTTTAGGATTAATATTTATTTTACAGGTAACTTTGTATTTATTTTAACCAGGTACAATAGCTATTAAATAGTTAAGAACTATTTAATAGCTAAAATAGTTAAAATAATTAAAAAATTACCTGTAAAATAAATCCTAACCTAAGTTACAATTAAACCTAACACTACACTATCAATAAATTAATTAAATAAACTACCTACAATTACCTACAATTAACCTAACACTACACTATCAATAAATTAATTAAATACAATTCCTACAAATAAATACAATTAAATAAACTAGCTAAAGTACAAAAAATAAAAAAGAACTAAGTTACAAAAAATAAAAAAATATTTACAAACATAAGAAAAATATTACAACAATTTTAAGCTAATTACACCTACTCTAAGCCCCCTAATAAAATAACAAAGCCCCCCAAAATAAAAAAAATGCCCTACCCTATTCTAAATTACTAAAGTTCAAAGCTCTTTTACCTTACCAGCCCTGAACAGGGCCTTTGCGGGGCATGCCCCAAGAAATTCAGCTCTTTTGCCTGTAAAAAAAAACATACAATACCCCCCCAACATTACAACCCACCACCCACATTCCCCTAATCTAACCCAAACCCCCCTTAAATAAACCTAACACTAAGCACCTGAAGATCATCCTACCTTGTCTTCACCTCACCGGGTATCACAACGATCCATCCAGAAGAGCTCCTCCGATGTCCTGATCCAAGCCCAAGCGGGGGGCTGAAGAGGTCCATGATCCGGATGAAGTCTTCATCCAAGCGGGGCAGAAGATGTCTTCCATCCGATTGAAGTCTTCATCCAAGCGGCATCCATACGGAGCGAAGCGGCAGCATCCTGAAGACCTCCGACGCGGAACATCCATCCTGGCCGACGACTGAACGACGAATGATGGTTCCTTTAAATGACGTCATCCAAGATGGCGTCCCTCGAATTCCGATTGGCTGATAGGATTCTATCAGCCAATCGGAATTAAGGTAGGAATATTCTGATTGGCTGATGGAGTCAGCCAATCAGAATCAAGTTCAATCCGATTGGCTGATTCGATCAGCCAATCAGATTGAGCTCGCATTATATTGGCTGATCGGAACAGCCAATAGAATGCGAGCTCAATCTGATTGGCTGATTGGATCAGCCAATCGGATTAAACTTGATTCTGATTAGCTGATTCCAGCCAATCAGAATATTCCTACCTTAATTCCGATTGGCTGATAGAATCCTATCAGCCAATCGGAATTCGAGGGACGCCATCTTGGATGACGTCATTTAAAGGAACCGTCATTCGTCGTTCAGTCGTCGGCCAGGATGGATGTTCCGCGTCGGAGGTCTTCAGGATGCTGCCGCTTCGCTCCGGATGGATGCCGCTTGGATGAAGACTTCAATCGGATGAAAGACCTCTTCTGCCCCGCTTGGATGAAGACTTCAGCCAGATCATGGACCTCTTCAGCCCCCCGCTTGGGCTTGGATCAGGACATCTGAGGAGCTCTTCTGGACGGATCGGTGTGATACCCGGTGAGGTGAAGACAAGGTAGGATGATCTTCAGGGGCTTACTGTTAGGTTTATTTAAGGGGGGTTTGGGTTAGATTAGGGGTATGTGGGTGGTGGGTTGTAATGTTGGGGGGGGGTATTGTATGTTTTTTTTTACAGGCAAAAGAGCTGAATTTCTTGGGGCATGCCCCGCAAAGGCCCTGTTCAGGGCTGGTAAGGTAAAAGAGCTTTGAACTTTAGTAATTTAGAATAGGGTAGGGCATTTTTTTATTTTGGGGGCTTTGTTATTTTATTAGGGGGCTTAGAGTAGGTGTAATTAGTTTAAAATTGTTGTAATATTTTTCTTATGTTTGTAAATATTTTTTTATTTTTTGTAACTTAGTTCTTTTTTATTTTTTGTACTTTAGCTAGTTTATTTAATTGTATTTATTTGTAGGAATTGTATTTAATTAATTTATTGATAGTGTAGTGTTAGGTTAATTGTAGGTAATTGTAGGTAGTTTATTTAATTCATTTATTGATAGTGTAGTGTTAGGTTTCATTGTAACTTAGGTTAGGATTTATTTTACAGGTAATTTTGTAATTATTTTAACTATTTTAGCTATTAAATAGTTCTTAACTATTTAATAGCTATTGTACCTGGTTAAAATAAATACAAAGTTACCTGTAAAATAAATATTAATCCTAAAATAGCTATAATATAATTATAATTTATATTGTAGCTATATTAGGATTTATTTTACAGGTACAAGTATTTAGCTTTAAATAGGAATAATTTATTTAATAAGAGTTAATTAATTTCGTTAGATTTAAATTATATTTAACTTAGGGGGGTGTTAGTGTTAGGGTTAGACTTAGCTTTAGGGGTTAATACATTTATTAGAATAGCGGTGAGCTCCAGTCGGCAGATTAGGGGTTAATGTTTGAAGTTAGGTGTCGGCGATGTTAGGGAGGGCAGATTAGGGGTTAATACTATTTATTATAGGGTTAGTGAGGCGGATTAGGGGTTAATAACTTTATAATAATAGCGGTGCGGTCCGCTCGGCAGATTAGGGGTTATTAAGTGTAGGCAGGTGGAGGCGACGTTGAGGGGGGCAGATTAGGGGTTAATAAATATAATATAGGGGTCGGCGGTGTTAGGGGCAGCAGATTAGGGGTACATAAGTATAACGTAGGTGGCGGCGCTTTGCGGTTGGCAGATTAGGGTTTAATTATTGTAGGTAGCTGGCTGCGACGTTGTGGGGGGCAGGTTAGGGGTTAATAAATATAATATAGGGGTCGGCGGTGTTAGGGCAGCAGATTAGGGGTACATAGGGATAATGTAAGTAGCGGCGGTTTACGGAGCGGCAGATTAGGGGTTAATAATAATATGCAGGGGTCAGCGATAGCGGGGGCATCAGAATAGGGGTTAATAAGTGTAAGGTTAGGGGTGTTTAGACTCGGGGTACATGTTAGAGTGTTAGGTGCAGACTTAGGAAGTGTTTCCGCATAGCAAACAATGGGGCTGCGTTAGGAGCTGAACGCAGCTTTTTTGCAGGTGTTAGGTTTTTTTTCAGCTCAAAGAGCCCCATTGTTTTCTATGGGAGAATCGTGCACGAGCACGTTTTTGAGGCTGGCCGCTTGCGTAAGCAACTCTGGAATCGAGAGTTGAAGCTGCGTTAAATATGCTCTACGCTCCTTTTTTGGAGCCTAACGCAGCCTTTATGTGGACTCTCAATACCAGAGTTATTTTTATGGTGCGGCCAGAAAAAAGCCGGCGTTAGCTACACGGGTCTTTACCGTCAAAACTCCAAATCTAGGCCTTAGATTTTTGCTTAAAGAAAAATGTTAAAATATTTCAGAAGAGGGAAAATCGGGTTAGACATTGTAAAGGTATCAGTCATCATATTGCTACAGGCACAGTAGTTCCTAAGAAACAGGCACAGTATAAAATCAATGGTGTAGCCATTCCCTACATACAGACAGTCATTGGTGATTTACTTAAATAAGGAGTACTAAAAGAACAGTACAGTCAAATAAACTCAGCAGTCTACCCTGTTCCCAAACCGGATGGTTCTTGGTTAATGGTATTAGACTATAGAGAAGCTAACAGGGTTACACCACAGGTGGCAACACAAAATACACATGCACCTTCTATTTTACACAATTTGCAAAGGAAAACTTTTAAGACAAAGTCAGACTTGGTAAATGGATTTTGGAGTCATCCTATTACTCCAGATAGTTACTGGATTACAGGTTTTACTTGGAGAGGCAAAATTTTGGTATTTACCCGATTACCTCAGGGATTTTTGAATTCAAGTGCGTTATTTACTTCAGATGTAGTAAATTTACTGTCTAAATTTCCAGAAGTGAAGGTGTATGTGGATGACATATTTTTCACATGATAGTGAGGAGTAACACATAGCAGTGTTGGATCAGGTTTTGACTATATTACATGCTGCAGGTTATGTAGTATCTCTTAAGAAATCTCAAATTGCAGGACATGCTGTTACTTTCTTGGGATTTGAAATTTCTGAAAGGGGGAGAGGATTATATGATAATTATAAAGACATAATAGCAGCTTTAACACATCCACATTCTCTAAAACAATTAGGTAGTATAATTTGTTTACTTAATTATGCAATGTTTTTCATACCTGATTTCAATGTGTTAATTGCACCTTTGCATGCTGCAGTCTCAATGGAGATAAAATCTAAAACAAAAAGTCCAAGGATACTTTTTAAGTGGACGACTCAGGAAGAGGCACTAAATGCATTATTAAATGCATTATTAGAGGCAGTAAATAGAACAGAGTATTTAGCTCAAAGAGATAGTACTAAGGATCTATTAGTTTACATAAATATATCACCGAATGCAAGCTATATAAGGTTATATAACGTAAATGAGACAATTCCAATAGCACTTCTATCTTATGTATATTCAAAAACAGAGATAAAGTTTACTATGATAGAGAAGCTTTTGGTAGCTGTCAATATAACACTGTTAAAGTCAAGACAGATTGCACAGGGGAAAGATATATATGTACATACATCAGTAGCCTCACTTGATAACTTACAAAAGCAAACCAGACAAGAAAGCACTAAAGAATAGATGGATAAAATGGTTTTCTATTTTGGAAGACCCACAAATACATTTTATTCATGATAAGAATCTGACACCTCTAGATGATTTACCAGCTCCAAAGCAACCCTCAAGTTGGAATTTATAAACTTATCCAAATTATTACAATTCAGCTATATTTTACACTGATAGATCTGCAATAATCTCTAGTAAAGAGAAAGTAAATAAATCTGCTGGAGCAGGAATTGCAAAATATTCTCCCACTCTGACTTTATTGCGTTCATGGCAAATCCCTTTAAGGCAGTGCTTTCCAAACTGTGTGTCGGGACACACTAGTGTGTCGGCAGCAGTGTGTAGGTGTGTCCCTGCTTCAGCACAATTTCTTTTAATATTTTTTTTTGGTTTCTGACTTTCCTCCTGCCTGCTACTCATATCACATGGTTGACACGTGATTGATACCTAGGGTGTCACAGATCATCTTAACCTATTGTCGCAGCTCAGTGGGAACTGAAACTATTGCCATTGGCGGCTTTGGCAGCACATTGGCTCCTGACTGCACGTGTAGTCTCCTCCATCGGCTTGTGACTGCACGTGTAGTCTCCTTAAATTGCTTGTGATTGCATGTGTAGTCAGTGAGTGGGACAGCAGTGTGTTTGCAGTGTGGGCAGTAGTCAATCGGACTCACCGATCTCTGAGGGTGGCAGCTTAAATTCTGAGCTGAAGACAGAAGTCATTTTTTTTTTTGCAGCTAGCTCCCAGTAGTGCATTGCTGCTCCTGCTTTTGATATATGGATAGGAAGTGGAAGCTTAAAAATGCTTGATGATGAAATGCGAGTGTCTTTATCTAATATTCCACCAAATATTCAGAAATTGTGTTCATCCCATCAACCTCATACATCCCATTAAAATAGTAAGTAGTTATTGGTGTTATTAAACTTTTTTAAATTCTTGCACATACTTACATACTGTTACTTATACATAAATTATATAATAACTAAATGTATTTACGTGTCCATATCTCTTAAAACAAGTTAGTTTAACCTCCTTTTTGCTAGTACAACTGAATTACTGTGTCGCGAAATGATGTAGGTCTAAAAAGTGTGTCACCAACATGAAAAGTTTGGAAAGCTCTGCTTTAAGGGATCATTCAGCTTAATTTGCAGGAATTTCTGCACTAGCATTTGCTATGAAGGAAGCATTGTTAGATAAAGGTCCAGTGTTAATTGTAACTGATTCTGCATACCTGGCAAGATCTGTATTCCAGGATTTACGAATCTGGAAATCTAATGGTTTTTTAACTGCAAAGAAAAACCATTAAAGCATATTGTCAAATGGAAAGCAATTGCTGCTTATTTGGATCTAAAGCCTGATATTGAAGTAGTACATGAACCAGCTCATAGAAAGCTAGGTTCTTCTTTGCATACAGAAGGCAATATATTTGCAGATACTCTTGCACAAGGTGTAAGTAAAAATATGCAGTAAATGCAGTTAAAACTCGAATGACAGCAACCAGTAATCTTGACACAGAGTTAAATGCTTGCTTGGATAAAACCAGACCTAATCCACCTGGTTATCCTAAAACATATCTTTATGAATTTAAAGACAAACATTGTATGGTTAAGATTGGAGACAAATAATTGATTATTCCCCCTGTCATAGACAGATGGAACATAACAGAGATGGCCAATTCTAGTATTGGACATCCTCATTTAGGGCGAGATAAAGTCTTATTTACCCTAAAGTCAAAATATTGGTGGCCTAATATGAAGGAAACGGTCATAAGAGTTATAGGGAGTTGTAAAGCATGTCTCCTTGTTAATAATCCAAATCACCAGAAACAACCATACATTGTTAAAGAAATTCCTAATAAGCCATTTGATCTAATTTATTTAGACCACATAGGGCCTTTACCTACTTCACATGGATACAAAAATGTTTTAATATATGTTGATGCTTGTACAAGGTTCACATGGTTATACCCTGTTAAAAGTGCCACGGCTAGTACCACGCTTGATAGTCTCAATTCCTTAGTAAGTATTGGTAAACCTAAAGCCCTACACTCAGATGCTGGACCAGCTTTAACATCTACTCAAGCACAAGAGTGGGCTAAGTCTTTTGATATAAAATGGGAAATCAGTGCACCTTATCATCCTCAAAGTAGTGGGGTTGTTGAAAGGAAAAATGCTGAGGTAAAACGATTGTTAACCAAGTTACTAACTAACCGCCCAAAACAGTGGTATCCCCTGTTAACTTATGTACAAGTAGGTTTAAATAATATACCTTCTGTTATTTCTGGGAAAACACCTTATGAATTGTTATATGGTATATCTATGAATACAATGTTTAATACTGAGTACCTTTCTGCACCAGGGAGATTAGAGCAATTATCTATTTTACAAGAAATACGTGATTGTTTTGCACAACCTGCTTTTACACCTAAACTTTTATGAGCTTGGACACCACAGGTTGGTCAGTTTGTCCAGGAAAGAGTTCAAGCAGCAAAACCTTTATGGCCAAGGTGGAAACCTACAAAGGTAAAACATGTCATTAACCTAAGGACTTTGATTATAGAAGACAAACAAGGAAAAGACAGAATTGTCAGCATTGATAACTTAAAATCAGCTTCTAAATTTGAGTTAGAAGATGACAAACCCTCTGACTTACACTCAGTGGGTTACTCTGAATGAAGCAAACCGGATTAATAATCAATTTCAAATGATGCCATTTTCTTCAAATCCAGAGACTATAACACCTTTTTTTATTATGATGTTGAAGAAGGTGATCAAATAACTGAAGTAGATTCATTTGATACACCAACACCAGTTACACGATCTAATCCTGTTTTACCTATCATAAATACTATGCTATCAGCACGAACACTGATACAACAACAAGGACTGAAAATGTTAAAGAACTTGTTCAATTATAAAAACCTTAAAATATTGAGATATACAGTACTGATACTTTTTATACTTCTCCTTATCTTGATATCAACCTGCATGATAGTTTTTTCGTCTACAGTGGAATAATCTTGCAAAGAGACCTGGAGCTGTTCTGGCATGGAATCAAACAAAAGCTCAAGAGGATGCTGTACCAACGATATCAAGACTAAAAAGAGCTGAACATTACAATCTGCAACCTGTAGAAATAAAGATGAATGGGCTACTGCAAGGAATTTATTGGAAACCATTTCCAAAACCTATAATACAAAAACAAAAAGTATTAGGAATATCTCAAGTCGTATTGATAGATTCAACAGTAATATCAAAGAAAGAAAAGATCACAACTCAAATGGGAAGAAAACTGGTAAAAGATCACATAAATGGGCAAATGGAAATGATACAAGCAAAGACTTTGGAATATGATTTGCCTTTGCAAGAATACTGGAAACAAAAGGCATACAGAGAAAAAATATGTATTTTTCAACATTTGCACATTGCTATTATGTGTACTTTCAAGGGACAAGGAGATGGCCTGCAAATGAAATAAAAGCAGATCAATTGTCCACGTCCTGGGATTACAATTGACAAAGTCAAGTATAAAGAATATCCTATTTTTTATCTAAACACAGGACAATTAACTCAAAAAGGCTTCTTTCCTGAAAATCACACAGATCCTCGCATTGCATTCTGGGAAAACGCAGAGGAGGAGGAATACAGGTTTCCTGGAGGAGTAAAATCCTATAATGGAGCAGTGTTTTGTACTAACACACTTTATTCAGAAAGGTGGACACCAGAGTTACATACAGATGAAGGATACCTGCAACTATTTGAAAAGCTTCAGCTTGAATTAGTGGATCAACAGACAGGAAGACTGCGAGAGCAAGCATTACCTACATAATGGAATGAGAAAGGAAAAGATTAAATGTTTTTGAATCTAAAAGAATGGGATACATGTACAAAGCCAAGATATGCAGCTTTCTTAAATACAATGTATTACAGTCACTCATGCAAAGAAAAGAACAATCTTTGTAATATAACAGTTGAAGATCTAATTAAAAAGGGCATTTGTGACTTGGAAACAAACTATCAATGTACATCCTGTTGTTTCTACCTTAAGGAATCAAGGACATATTTTTGTTTTTAACCTAAAGACATTGATAAGGGGTTCCTACATTATGTAGGCATACCTGGGTTTTGGTGCGTGACAAAACATCACATTATTAACAAAAATAATGTAATATATTCCCTGTTTCAGAAATGTCTCTTAGATAAAATATCCAGTAAATGTAGTAATTGCAAGTATGAAACTACAAATGGATGTAAATATAACAGATGATGACATACCATGTAAATATGCTAAATGTTATAAGCAAAATGTGACAGATATGACTTATGATGAAGCTGTTTGGGGAACAAATAATATATTTGATAATGTAACATATATTACAATAGAGAATATAATTCCAGATGATTGTAATACAGAAGAAAAAAACAAATAAAAGGCAGTTAATGTCTAATGCTGAAGTTCAGATATTGAAAGGGCATTTATTAAGTGATGCAGTATTAATTGTCAGTGACATTTCAGATATTAATGATGAAGAATTGAAGAGAGGATTGATGATCTTAAGAGATCACATGATAAAAATGCTAACTGCAGAGATGTCTGATTTTACAATGGTAGATGAAGAAATGAAAGCAGTAGCAATACTAAATTATTTGACAGCTATAAGGTTAACCTTACAAGAAGGACACATTGATATTACACTATTAAATGTTACAGAAATTTCTACACAATTAAGTCTAA